>NC_088807.1:24719210-24850155 GCF_011386835.1 Chrysemys picta bellii
CTGGCTCCTCCAGGACCCCTCCGGGCAGACTCGCTGCGGGAGGCGCAAGGGGGGACGCGGATGCTGAATGCTCCGGGCTCAGCCCCAGGACGGTGGAAGCTGTGGCAGCGTCTTGCCCGGGGAGAGGAGGCTCCCCCCGAGTCCCGGCTGGCTTCGTAGGGAGCAGCCCCGGAGCATCGCCCCAGGGACTCCGTGACACACGGCGCCCCCCACCCGCGGCACTGCAGCCCCTGCCAAGCCGGCACCCTCCGACCATGCTCCCCGCAGCACAGCACCCCCCGCGGAACCCGGGCCTGCCCCCAATCGCCCCCGCTGACCCCCACCGAGCGCCCCCCTCACCGAGGATGCGGAAGATGAAGTGCAGTTGTTCCTCCACAGTGGAGCCAGGGAAGAGCGGGCGGCCCGTGGACATCTCATAGAATATGCAGCCCACGCCCCTGGGGGAGAGGTGCTGGGGTCAGGGTGCCCAGAATTGGAGGGGGTGTCTCCCTGGCACAGCCCCCCCCCCCCCCGGTTCCCGTGGGTGCTCAGAGGCACAGCCCCCTCACCCCAGCACGACTGA
The DNA here is from genome assembly GCF_011386835.1 of Chrysemys picta bellii. NCBI lineage: Eukaryota > Metazoa > Chordata > Testudines > Emydidae > Chrysemys > Chrysemys picta. The sequence continues at coordinate 24,719,773 of NC_088807.1, forward strand.
TGGCAAAACCACCCGGGCTGCAGGAGGGGACCTGGCCCCCGCCTGGCCTGGCGCATCCCACCCCCACCCACCCCCTGCCTTCCCCTCCCCTGCCTGGGCTGTTGTATCCCCCTCCCCTGCCTGGGCTGGCGCATCCCACCCAGCCCCGCTGCCTGCCTTCCCCTCCCCTGGACTGGCACGTCACACCCCACCCTGCCACCTGCCTTCCCCTCCCCTCACCCGAGCTGACACGTCCCGCGCCAGGCGGTCTGAAACTCCAGGACTGGGACGGCCGGAGGGGGGTGGGGTGGCGGTGTCACTGATCAGGCCCCGCTGGGCAGACCGGGGTGGGAGGCTGGGGGGCTGCGTGGGGGAGGGGGCAGCACTTCGGGTGTGGAGTCCAGGGGGTCCCCATGCGGTGAGAGCACGAAAGGCCGGGGCCAGATAATGGAGCTGGACTGGGCCAGGAGAGGAAGGGGGTCCTGGAAGGGATAGGAGGGGGGCAGAGGACCAGTATGGGCTGGGAGAAGGGGGGTCAGGGTCAGGTGGGAGCAGGAGGAGGGGGGGCGGGTCCCAGGCCAGGCGGGGGCAGGAGGGTCGGGGCGGGTCCCAGGCCGGGCGGGGTCACTCCGCCAGCCTCCATGGCACCCCCAGGCCCAGCCCGCAGCCCCCCTCCCCCCGGCTCACCACATGTCGATCTGCGTGGAGTACTCGGTGGAGCCCAGCAGGATGTCGGGGGGCCGGTACCAGAGCGTCACCACCTCGTTGGAGTACGTCTTGGTGGGGATGGACTTGGCCCGCGCTAGACCTGGCAGAGAGAGGGGGATGGCACTGGGGGGCTCTGGGGGGTTCCGGGGCTCACAGCTTTAACTCCCTGCACTCGTTGAGGAGCAGGTTCTGAGGGACGGGGTGGGGGTTTGGGGGTTCAGGAGGGCTGGTGGGGATCGGGGGGCCCTGGGGGGTTCCGGGCTCACCGAAGTCGGCCAGTTTCAGCTCGCCCCACTCGTTGATGAGCAGGTTCTGGGGGGCAGGGTGGGGGTTCAGGAGGGCTGGTGGGGATCGGGGGGCCCTGGGGGGTTCCGGGGCTCACCGAAGTCGGACAGTTTCAGCTTGCCCCGCTCGTTGCTGAGCAGGTTCTGGGGGGGTTTTGGGGGTTCAGGAGGGCTGGTGGGGATCGGGGGGCCCGGGGGGGTTCCGGGGCTCACCGAAGTCGGCCAGTTTCAGCTCACCCCGCTCGTTGATGCGCAGGTTCTGGGGGGGTTTGGGGGTTCAGGAGGGCTGGTGGGGATCGGGGGGCCCTGGGGGGTTCTGGGGCTCACCGAAGTCGGCCAGTTTCAGCTCGCCCCGCTCGTTGATGAGCAGGTTCTGCAGGGCGGGGTGGGGGTTCAGGAGGGCTGGTGGGGATCGGGGGGGCCCTGGGGGGTTCCGGGGCTCACCGAAGTCGGCCAGTTTCAGCTCGCCCCGCTCGTTGCTGAGCAGGTTCTGGGGGGCAGGGTGGGGGTTCAGGAGGGCTGGTGGGGATCGGGGGGGCCCTGGGGGGTTCCGGGGCTCACCGAAGTCGGCCAGTTTCAGCTCGCCCCGCTCGTTGCTGAGCAGGTTCTGGGGGGGTTTGGGGGTTCAGGAGGGCTGGTGGGGATCGGGGGGCCCGGGGGGGTTCCGGGGCTCACCGAAGTCGGCCAGTTTCAGCTCGCCCCGCTCGTTGATGAGCAGGTTCTGGGGGGGGTTGGGGGTTCAGGAGGGCTGGTGGGGATCGGGGGGCCCTGGGGGGTTCCGGGGCTCACCGAAGTCGGCCAGTTTCAGCTCGCCCCGCTCGTTGCTGAGTAGGTTCTGGGGGGCGGGGTGGGGGTTGGGGGTTCAGGAGGGCTGGTGGGGATCGGGGGGCCCTGGGGGGTTCCGGGGCTCACCGAAGTCGGCCAGTTTCAGCTCGCCCCGCTCGTTGATGAGCAGGTTCTGGGGTTTGAGGTCGCGGTGCAGTACCTTCTGCCGGTGGCAGTACGCCAGGCCCCGCAGCAGCTGGAACAGGAAGAGCTGGGGGGGGGGGACGGAGAGACGCCGTCAGCCTGGCATAGGGGGGCCCCCGGGAGCTCCCCCAGCCCCGCCGCGCTCACCTTGACATTGTGCATGTTGATGAGGTTGCCGCAGTCGTCCAGGTACTGCTTCAGGTCCTTGTCCTGCGGGGGCAGGGCAGGGTTAGCGCCGCCCGGACGCCGGGGTCCCCGCTAGCCGCCCCCGGCCCCCCACTCACCAGGTACTCGAAGACCAGGGTCAGCGACTTCTCTGTGTGGATGATGTCGTGCAGGGTGACGATGTTGGCATGTTTCAGGTCCTTCAGCAGGGACACTGGGGGGAGGGGAAGGGGCGAGTGAATCCCGGCCACCCAACCCCCAGCCTGCCCCCTGGCGCCCCCACCCTCCAGCCTGCTCTCCAGCCCCCCAGCCTGCTCCCAGCCCGCCTCCTGGCCTCCCAGCCTGCCCCCCAGCACCCCCAATCACCTCCAGCCCGCCTCCCGGCCTGCCCCCCCAGCACTCCCCCCCAGCCTTCCCCGCCCGGGCACCTCCAGCCTCCCCTCTGGCCCGCCCCCCCGGCAGGTACCTTCGCGGATGGCCGTGCAGGGCGCCCCCCTCCTCGTGCTCCAGGCGAATTTCCTTCAGCGCCACCAGATTGTCTGTCAGTTTGCTTTTGCCCTTGTAGACAGTGGCGTACGTCCCCTGTGGGGCAGTGATGGGTGGAGGGGGACCTGAAGGTCACAGCTGGGGGCCCCTCCTGCCCCATCCTCCAACCAGCCACTCGCCCCCCCTTCCCTGGTCCATGACCCCCACCCCAGCGTGCCCCCAGATCTCTGCCCCATCACCCACAGTCCCCTCCCCCGTCCCATGCCCTCTCCCCCGCCCCATGGCCCCTCTCCTGGCCCCTCCCTCTAATCTCATCCCCTGGCTCAGATCTGGGGGGGACATTAGGACACACACCCCCCGCCCGCTCCCCGGGGCCCAGCTCCCACCTCTCCCAGCTTGTCCAGCTTCACGTAGGTCTCCAGCTTCCCGAAGCCGATCTCAGACTGCGGGCGAGAGACCAGCCATGAGATCCCCGTGGGGGGCGGGGAGCGGGAGCTCCCAGCAGGGGTGGCTGGGGGGGCCATGGGGCCGTGGGCCGGATGGGGGGCAGCCAAGGGACACTGAGGGGCAGGCAGCTGGCCAGGGAACACTGGGGGGTGGAGGGCTGGAGGGGGCTGGGGGGCAGGGTGGAAGCACCATGGGGCTGGCCAGGACACACATGGTGCTGGCCAGGGGTGCCATGGGGCTGGCCAGGGGACACACGGGGTGTGCTGGGGGACAGCGGGGCGCCGTGGGGCTGGCCGGGGGACAGCGGGACGCCGTGGGGCTGGCCGGGGGACACACGGGGTGTGCTGGGGGACAGCCGGGCGCCGTGGGGGCTGGCCGGGGGATGGGGGACAGCCGGGCGCCGTGGGGCTGGCCGGGGGATGGGGGACAGCCGGGCGCCGTGGGGCTGGCCGGGCGACACACGGGGTGTGCTGGGGGACAGCAGGGCGCCGTGGGGCTGGCCAGGGGACGGGGGACAGCGGGGCGCCGTGGGGCTGGCCGGGGGACAGCAGGGCGCCGTGGGGGCTGGCCGGGGGACGGGGGACAGCGGGGCGCCGTGGGGCTGGCCGGGGGACACATGGGGCAGGCTCTCACCAGCGAGACGCGGCGCAGGCGCCGGCTGAGGGGCTGGTCGAACAAGGGGCTGTTCAGCGCCAGCTTCTCCAGGCAGCCCTCGGGCAGGCGGATGTCGGCCGGCAGCGAGAGCCGCTTGTTGATGTCCTGGGGGGGGCACGGGGGTCACGGGCGCAGTCAGCAACCCCCTGCCCCCCACGCTCACCCCCTTGCAGGCATCCCCTCGTCCCCTCCTCCCAGATCACCTCCCCCCACCAGTGGGTCCCCTCCCCCCACCATTCCCCCAACCCTCCTGCCCCCCCCGGCCGCCCCCCACCTCAGAGGAGATCTTGCGGGCCGAGCCGTGGCGCATGCGGACGCGCACGGGGGACTGGACCTCGTCGGACGAGGTGCCGGACGCCTGGTCGCTCTCCCCGTCGGAGCCCATCTTCACGTCCTCCTGCACCATCTCTGGGGGGGGCAGATCAGAGGGGCGTTACCGGGACGACAGACAGACAGCACCCCCCCAGCAGAGACCCCTGGCCGGACCCCACAGCGCCACCTGCCACAGACCCCCAGCCGGACCCCCAGGCAGCCCCCAAGCACACAGCACCACAGGCTGTAGACTCTGCGTAGCCAGCGCCCCCCACAGCCCTCGCCCACAGCGCCCCCTGCTGGATACCCCCCCCAGCCCTCGCCACCGCGCCCCCTGCTGGATACCCCTCCCAGCCAGCCCTCACCACAGCGCCCCCTGCTGGATACCCCCCGCCGCCAGCCCTCGCCACAGCGCCCCCTGCTGGATACCCCCCCCCGCCAGCCCTCGCCACAGCGCCCCTGCTGGATACCCCCCCAGCCAGCCCTCACCGCAGCGCCCCCTGCTGGATACCCCACCCCCCCAGCCCTCGCCACAGCGCCCCCTGCTGGATACTCCCTCCCAGCCAGCCTCACCACAGTGCCCCCTGCTGGATACCCCCCCCCAGCCCTCGCCACCGCGCCCCCTGCTGGATACTCCCCTCCCAGCCAGCCCTCGCCACCGCGCCCCCTGCTGGATACCCCCCCGCAGCCCTCGCCACTGCGCCCCCTGCTGGATACCCCCACCCAGCCCTCGCCTCAGCACCCCCTGCTGGATACCCCCCCTCCCCGCCAGCCCTCGCCTCAGCGCCCCCTGCTGGATACCCCCCCTCCCCGCCAGCCCTCACCACAGCGCCCCCTGCTGGATACCCCCCCCCGCCAGCCCTCGCCACCGTGCCCCCTGCTGGATACTCCCCTCCCAGCCAGCCCTCACCACAGCGCCCCCTGCTGGATACCCCCCCGGCAGCCCTCGCCTTAGCACCCCCTGCTGGATACCCCCCCTCCCCGCCAGCCCTCGCCTCAGCGCCCCCTGCTGGATACCCCCCCCTCCCCGCCAGCCCTCACCACAGCGCCCCCTGCTGGATACCCCCCCCGCCAGCCCTCGCCACAGCGCCCCCTGCTGGATACCCCCCCCCAGCCCTCGCCACCGCACCCCCTGCTGGATACCCCCCCGCCAGCCCTCGCCACAGCGCCCCCTGCTGGATACCCCCCCTCCCAGCCAGCCCTCGCCACAGCGCCCCCTGCTGGATACCCCCCCCGCCAGCCCTCGCCACAGCGCCCCCTGCTGGATACCCCCCCGCCAGCCCTCGCCACAGCGCCCCCTGCTGGATACCCCCCCTCCCAGCCAGCCCTCGCCACAGCGCCCCCTGCTGGATACCCCCCCCGCCAGCCCTCGCCACAGCGCCCCCTGCTGGATACCCCCCCCCCAGCCCTCGCCACCGCACCCCCTGCTGGATACCCCCCCCGCCAGCCCTCGCCACAGCGCCCCCTGCTGGATACCCCCCCCGCCAGCACTCGCCACAGGCGCCCCCTGCTGGATACCCCCCCGCCAGCCCTCGCCACCCGCGCCCCCTGCTGGATACCCCCCCCGCCAGCCCTCGCCACCGCGCCCCCTGCTGGATACCCCCCCCGCCAGCCCTCGCCACCGCGCCCCCTGCTGGATACCCCCCCCCGCCAGCCCTCGCCACAGCGCCCCCTGCTGGATACCCCCCCCGCCAGCCCTCGCCACAGCGCCCCCTGCTGGATACCCCCCCCGCCAGCCCTCGCCACCGCGCCCCCTGCTGGATACCCCCCTCCCAGCCAGCCCTCCCCACAGCGCCCCCTGCTGGATACCCCCCCGCCAGCCCTCGCCACAGCGCCCCCTGCTGGATACTCCCCCCATCCCAGCCAGCCCTCGCCACAGCGCCCCCTGCTGGATACTCCCCCCATCCCAGCCAGCCCTCGCCACAGCGCCCCCTGCTGGATACTCCCCCCTCCCAGCCAGCCCTCGCCACAGCGCCCCCTGCTGGATACCCCACCCCCCCAGCCCTTGCCACAGCGCCCCCTGCTGGATACCCCACCCCCCCAGCCCTCGCCACAGCGCCTCCTGCTGGATACTCGCCCCCCCAGCCTTCGCCACAGCACCCCCTGCTGGATAGCCCCCCCAGCCAGCCCTCACCACAGCGCCCCCTGCTGGATACCCCCCCAGCCCTCGCCACAGCCCCCCCTGCTGGAGGCCCCCACCCTCCCAACACTGCCAGAGGCAGCACTCCCAGGCTGGCTCAGCGCACATTGGCCGGCAAACCCTGAAAGCGGCTGGCAGGGAGGCCAGGGGCCAGTGCCTGGAGCTGGAACTCTGAAAGCGACGCCCCCGCCCCGCCTCCACCGCATCCTGCCAGCCCGGCTCAGCCGTCCACGTAATAAAACACAAACCACAGCCACTGAAAGGGGGAGGGGCTGGTTACCCCCAACTCCGCCGGCATTACAGCCCACGAGTCCCCCCCCCACCCACTCTGACCACTAGACCCCACTGCACCCCCAGAGCCAGGGAGAAAACCCAAGAGTCCTGGCTCCCAACCCCCTCCACACTCTAACACACTAGCCCCCATTCCCCTTTCCGAGCTGTGATCTGCTCCGCAGAAGGGGGGCTGCCTCGAGGGGGGTCCCTGGGGTCTGCGCTGCCCCTCCATAGTCACCTAGTCGGCTGGCACGGGCGAGGTGGGCGCTCAGGCTGCGGGTCACGCCCGGGCGCGGCCGGCGCTGCAGGAAGGAATAGACACTGCGCGAGGCGCCCCAGGGACGCACGCTCTTCCCCGCCAGGCCTGGGGGGCACGAGACATGGGGCGCAGGGGAGCCCAGCCCACAAGGAGAGAAAGATTGGGGGAGGGGAGCAGTCACACACCCAGGGGAGAGGATGTGGGGGTTGGGTTGGAGGGGCCATATAGATAGGGGAGTAGATGGGAGAGTAGATTGGGGGAAATCATGCAGCCCAGAGGAGGGGGGGGGGAGATGTGGGGTTGTCACACAGCCGGAGGGGGTTGGGGGGGAGAGGAGATCACACAGCCAGTGGGGTATGTGTGGAGGGGGGGGAAAGAGGTCACACAGCCGGTGGGGGGTGCATGGTAGTGGTGGTGGGGGGGGGAGAGGTCACACAGCCAGAGAGGGTGCGTGTGGAGGCGGGGGAGGTCACACAGCCGGTGGGGGGTGCGTGGTGGTGGAGGGAAGGGAGAGGTCACACAGCCAGAGGGGGGGTGCATGGAGGGGGGAGGTCACACAGCCGGTGGAGGGTGCATGGTGGGGGGGGGCGGGAGAGGTCACACAGACATGCGGGGGTGAGATCATACAGCCGGGGGGGGGGGGGGGAGGTCACACAGTCGGTGGGGGGTGAGTTGTGGGGGGGGTGTCACACAGCCGGAAGGGAGGAGGACAGGGAGGGGGACCAAAAATTAAACACAGACAAAAAAGAAAAGAAAAAGAAAATGAAGAAACGAAAATACAACAGAACAGAAACAAAATCCGGGGACCCCTGCGTAGGGGGCGCAGACCAGCCAGGGGGGACGTACCCGGGGGGGGGGGCATGGACACCCCCACCCATGAGGGGCTCACATCAAGCCAGAGCACTGAGGTCCAACCATCCCCATTCCTGCACTCAGCCCCCCCCCCCCCCGAATCCCAACCCCCCAATAAACCCTTGACAGCATCAGTAATGCCCCCAGCATCCTGGCTCCCACCCCCACCCCCTATTCCCCTCGTGGTGGCGTGGAGAGAACCCAGGAGTTCAGGCTCCCAGCCCCCCCCCACGCTCTAACCACTAGACTCTCCTCCCCGAGCTGGGGAGAGAACCCAGGAGTCCTGGCTCCCAGTCCTGCCCAACCGGCCTCAAACACCCTCATCTGGGGCTTTGGTTCAGTCCAATGGAGGTGGAACCTGGCTGTCACACCCCTGCAGCCGAAGTGAGATGGTATGTTCCACCTGGCCATTGGCCACCTCTAGGGAGCCCAGCCAATCGTTGCTCAGCTTGGTGCCTAGGCTGGTTCCCGAATGGGCCACCAGCAATGGAGAGGGTGGGGTGAGGAGGGAAGGGGAGGCAGCCTTTAAAGGGACAGCCATGCCCAGAGACCACCACACAGGCACAGCCAGGGAAGTCTTAAAGGGGCAGCCACATCCCCAGACCCTTTAGGGGTCCATCCAATGGACATCTTAAAGGGGCCATAACACCCACAGGGAATCTTAAAAAGACAGCCATGCCCAGGTAACACCTTAAAGGGGTGGCCTTGTGCACAGATCCCTTTAAGGCACCGTCTTGTAAGTGGAACACCTTAAAGGGGCAGTCACACCCAGAGAACGCCTTAAAGGAGCGGCCAGGCCCCTCAAATGTCTTAAAGGGGCAGTCACAGCAAGAGCCAGCTTAAAGGGAAGGTCTCAGTCCGGATCCCGTCCACGCCCAGCACAGAAAGGTCCCATGGGAAGGCGCCGGAGTAGGCGGAGCTGCCCCAGGCACCAGGGTCCGCGGCAGGCCCGGCTGGGGGTGTGGCTCACCGGTGTCGCTGCTGTTGTTCTCCTCGATGTTGATCTGCTCATTGAGGTTCTTCTCGGCTGTCCGGCTCCCCCGCAGGGTCATTGAGAGCTGCCTCTTGATCTTCTTCATCCGATCCATGGTGGGGCCAGGGCTGGGGCCGCTGCACGGAGGGGAGAGGACACCACCAGATCAGGTACACGGGGAGGGATCCCCTGGCGCTGGGATGCAGCCACCTCTGGGGCGGGGCAGATGGGGAACAACCACACATAACGCCGCACAGGGACGGCTCTCCCAGCACTGAGATGCAGCCACCTCTGGAGCAGGGCAGATGGGGAACAGCCACACATAACGCCGCACAGGGACGGCTCTCCCAGCACTGAGATGCAGCCACCTCTGGAGCAGGGCAGCTGGGGAACAGCTGCACATAACACTGCACAAGGAGGGCTGCCCTGGTGCTGAGATGCAGCCACCTCTGGGCAGGGCAGCTGGGGAAAGGGTCTAAGAAAATTTACTAATCATGAGCCCCCTACCCCACTCCCCGGCTAAGGGCCATGCCAAGCAGAGGTAGGTCAGGGCCGGGGCTATGCATGGTGTCGATGCTCCCACCCCAGCACGCGTCTCACCTTATGCCCCTGGGAATGGACAACCCGGATGGGTTAGTTACCCCACAGCATGGCTAGCCAGACGGTGCCCCCCACATCAAACCCAGGGGTCAGCTGGCCTGGTGCCCCCCCAGATCAGACCCCACAAGTCAGCCAGCCAGTGCCCCCCGATCAGCCCCACAGGCCAGCCAACATGGTGCCCCCCCCCCCCCCGCATCAGACCCATGGACCATAGGGAACACATGGGGATGGGGGTGGGCCCATGTCTCCCCCAAAGGGTCGGCTGCAGGGGGACTCAGGGTGGGGCCCTCGACAGGAAGGGGGCACAGTAGCTGATGGGTGGAAGGACTGAAATGCTGTGCCGTTAACACTGAAGACTAGTGATGACTCACAGGCAATTTGATGTTACCATGGCGATGTTTGAACAGCCGACTCTGGGAGGACCTTGGGGCACGTGGAAGGAGCCAGGGTTAGTGGGTGGGGCTTGGGATTCTGGAAGGAGCCTGTGTGAGAAGGAATCTTAGGGGAGGAGCTTGGACATGGGGAGGCTTGTGGGAGGAGCCCGTTGGAGAGGGCATGGCTTGGGGTTTCTGGAAGGAGTCTGTACAGTGGCAAGGCCTTGGATTTGTGGGAGGAGCCTGTTACAGTGGGAGGGGCATGTTGGCAGAGACTGTCAAAGGGAGGGGATGGTGGGTGGAGACTGTTTGAGTGGGAGGAGCCTATGTGAGTGGGAGGGCCTTGGGGTTGTGGGACGAGCCTGGGGAAGCAGGAGAGGGTTGGGGGGAGCCCACAGTGTGGGAATGGTGGCCCAGCAGTTGGATGCCCCCACGGTGATGGTGAATTAGCAAAGTGTACCCACTGCCATCAGTAGGCTCCAGGAGTAACGCCCGGCTGTGACATGGGGGGCAGTTCACATCCCTCCAATTGGCTGGGGCTGGAGCAATCCCCACAGCCTCCAACCGCCGCTCCGCTGTGAGTACATGGAGGAAGGATACGCAACGGCGGGTGGAAGCACAGAGAAGCACAGGGTTGCGGGGTGGGGGACTGGGCAGGGGGACTCTCCCCGGGAGGCCAGTGCCAGGCGCTGGGGGGATGCCATGCTGTGTGCAGCAGGGCATGTAGCAGGGGGCACTCTCCCATGGCAGGCAGGACTGGGCGCTGGGGGGTGCTGCAGAGAGCAGGGCAGGGGGTGCTCTCCCCCAGCTGTCAGTGCTGGCCCCACTGGGGGGCAACTCAGGCCGCCTTCACCCAACGGAAGCATCCGCAAAATCCTCTTGGCTTGAGCTGCCTGCCAGGGGTCAGGGCACAGATCCAGTCCCATGCAGCCCTGCCCCCCAGCACACAGGGCACCTACCACACGGGCTAATGAAGCACCTGGCAGCTCCCCTGTCCTGGCAGGGAGTAGGGTCTAGTGGTTAGAGCGGGGGAGGGGGCTGGGAGCCAGGACTCCTGGGTTCTCTCCCTGGCTCTGGGAGGGGAGTGGGGTCCAGTGGCTTTGCACCATCTACCCATAACTGCGCTTTTGGGGGCGGGACTTTGAGGTGGACCTGAGTAAGCAGCAGCCCCTGTCCCCTCCAGGGGCACCGGCTCCCATCTGGCATGGTGAGGAGCTAGGTCTACATACCCCCGCCCTCAATGACTCCGGATACACACAGGACCCCTGTGGGCAGAGCCGGGCATGGGCTCAGCCCCGAATCTGGGCGGGGGAAATGCCAGAGTCCGGCTCAGCCAAGAGGCTCACCAAGGCAGCCTTATTCTCAGCCCCGATCCGCCTTGGCTACCAAGCCCCAGCTCTGGGACTCCCAGGAGTCAGACACCAGCCTTCCCCTCGGTCCCCTGCTGCTCGCAGGGCGGGGGGATACCAGTGACAGGTCACCTCCAGCACCCAGAAAGGACTCGAGGGGGTGGCAAGGCCAGGGGGAGGGGAGTTCGACTGAGCTGGCTTCCCCCACATGCCCCCCACTCCCGCCCCGCACCCCCTGCTAGCCCAGCCCAGGCTCCCTCCCCCCCGTGCCCCCCACTCCCACCCCACACCCCCACCTAGCCCAGCCCTGGCTCCCTCCCCCCCGTGCCCCCCACTCCCGCCCCCCACCCCCTGCTAGCCCGGCCCAGGCTCCCTCCCCCCCGTACCCCCCACTCCTGCCCCGCATCCCCACCTAGCCCAGCCCTGGCTCCCTCCCCCCCCGTGCCCCCCACTCCTGCCCCGCATCCCCACCTAGCCCAGCCCTGGCTCCCTCCCCCCGGTAAAAGGCCAGAGATGCGGGGCGCATGGATCCTACCAGCCGGCCAGAGGGAGGAGGCCCAGGTCTCGAAGCCGCAGCTACAACCACCGGGGGGGGGAGGGAGTCTGGGGGGCTGCCTGGGGAGCGACTCACTGAGCTATTAATACCTCCTGGGACCAACTGACCTACCATGGGGGGCGGAGCCCGGGGCAGCCACCGAGGGGGGGGGGGGGCATGCAGGGAGAGAGCTGCCCCCCAGACACCCCAGCGCCGTGCCCTGGACCAGCTCCTGGGAGCCCCATGCCTCCAACCCCCCCATTCCCACCACCCCAAGACCTCTGAACCCTCCAAGACACCCAGCCCTGTCCATCTGACCCCTCAGGCCCCAAAGTCCCACCCCCCCACAAGATACCATTCATCCCCACCCCCAAACAAATCCATCCCCTAGACACCCCTGGCCCTCCCCCCATCCTGAGAGCCCCATCTCCGGAGATGACACCCCCCACACACACAAAGAACTTCTTCCCCCACCCCTCTCACACCCCCTTCCTTCAGTCCACGGACCCAGCCCGACGCCCCCCCCCACCCCAAGCACCCAACACTCAGATCCCCTGACTCAGACCCAGCCCTGAACCCTCCCCCCCCGCACCATCCTACCCCCCTCCAGCCACGGAGCCCCTTCCCCTCCCCAGCAACACATGGGGCACTGCCAGGGGAGAGCGCCCCACTCCCTGCAGCACGGGGGGGCAGGGAGCCAGGACTCCTGGGTTCTCTCCCCAGCTGTGGGGGGGAGTGGTGTCACGTGGGGCGGGGGCGGGGGGGAAGAGCTCCCAGCAGCTGGCACCAGGTCCCACTCCCCCCCAGCTCTCTACCAGAGAGGGGCCGCCCCAGGGCTGTGGCAGGGCAGTGCCATGGCACACAGTCTGTCTGAGGCAAGCGCCGGGGGTCAGCCAGGGCAGGTCTGGGGGGGGGGGACGGGACAGGAGCCCCCCAACTCCCAGACTGATCTGCCAGGCCGCTGGGTCCCCCCACAAGACACCAGCCAAGGAGGGGGCCCTGGATCCGCCTGCCCCCCTGCCCAGGGGATCTTGGGGCAGGGCGAGGGGGCCCCGGATCCAGCCCCCTCTCAGTGAGCACCAGCCATGGGACAAGAGCCCCCCACTGCAGCTGCCAACTGTGCCCCTCCCAGACCCAACCTGCCCCCCAACGCACCCAGTCCCACATGGTGGGACCTCTCCAAGAGCATCAGTCACCTCAGGCCCACAAGCCAGCCTGGGTCATCGCCCCCCACAGCTTGATATAGCCCCCTTGATCAGCCCCACACACAACCCAATCCAGCCCCCCCCATCACCCCCCCCACACACACACACAGGCCAATCCAGCCCCCCCACACAACCCGATCCAGCCCCCCCATCACCCCCCACACACACACAGCCCAATCCAGCCCCCCCACAGCCCGATCCAGCTGCCCCCATCATCCCCTCCACACACACAGCCCAATCCAGCCCCCGCACACTACCCAATCCAGCCCCCCCATCATCCCCTCCACCACACACACAGCCCGATCCAGCCCCCCCCCCCCCCCCCGCTCAGCCCCCACACTCGAAATAAGCACATGATTTAGATTTAACCCAGGCTGGGGCCTTTGCAGTGAACTAATCCGGTGGGGGGGGGACCTCAGCTGCCAACCCCCCCCTTATTCCAGGGATCAGGCGCACACAGATGCAGCCTTGTCCATGTCCTTCCAGCACATGGGAGAGGGGGGTAAAGACGCCCTCCCTGCTATCCCCCCAGGATTCCTGCATTCACTCACCGAAGGGAAGAGCCAGGAATCCCACTGCCAAGATCCACCCCAGACATGGGAGTGGGACTGTCCCGTTCCCCCCACACACACACCTTCACTGCAGCAATCCACCCCACCCCCTTCCCTGCCCCCACACAGGGGGAGCGACCCCCCACCTGTCCCAACACATGCAGGAGTGGGAGCAATTCCCCCCTTCCCCCAGATTTAGCTGGATTGCACAGGGATCTGGTGAGTGGAGAGATCCCAGGGACCTCCCAAAATGGATTCCGGCAACCCGTCTCTCACCCCCCATGCTGGGGGAAGACAGGACAGGGCACCCCCCACTGTCCTGGACCCATTTCAGACACCCGATCCCCCCCACTAGATCCCCCAGGTAGATGACTGGTGGGAATCCCTCCAATGAGAAAGAAAAGCGTGCAGAGGGATCCACTGATGTGGCTAAGTCTGCCGTGAGAGGTCATAGTGGATCACAACTGGGGAGCTCCCCAGACCAGCTAGAGAACACGGTGAGGGCTCACCCCAGATTATTCTCCCTCTGTGGAGACCAGGACTAGATCTCAGAGGCAAACAGCCTCGGTGGATCCCTCTGGGACAGAGCCAGTGAGAGGGGAGCAGAGAGAAAGATACCTAGAGTGACAATCCAGACTAGATCCCCCAAACACCTACAAAACAGGACGCGCAGATCTCAGAAGTGAGAGTAGATCCCCAAACACTGAACAATGGGGAGAGGGATCTAGTAGGTGTAGTAACAGTCCCAGGCAATCAGGGTGAAATAGATCACCAGCCTAATAGAGTGATCTAGTGAAGGGCGATTGCCAGGGAATGTCACACGGGACCTGGGTGTGATGGGATCCCTGGGGGTCCGAGTGGATTCCCAGCCCAAGATAAGTGCATAGATCTCCACACGGTGACAGCGGAGTTATGTGTGTGAGGATCCCTATAAGAGTAGCATGGGGGGGTAGATCCTTGCAGGGAGGTCAGGGTAGATCCCTGGGGGTCACAGAAGGATCCCCAGGCCAAGAGGTCAAAGAACAGAGAAATCCAGTGTGGGTAGATCCCAACACCAGAACATAGATTCCTGAATGTCAAAAGTCACCATGGATCCCCCAGTCCATTAAGGGCTGGGATCCGAGTGATCCAGTATGAGTATCCCCATGAGGATGACAACAGGTACATCTCAGAGGTTGCAGTGGATCCCCCAGCTAATGAGGAAGGAGAAGATTAATCACTTTTAGGTGCACTTCATGAAGTGGATCACCTAGGACAGCAAAGGTAGGTAGATCCTAGGGTCAGCGATCACAGGGGATCCCAAGTCTGGTAGAGAATCCCATGTGAGTGGATCCCATAGGGTCAGAAGTTGTTAGAGACCCCTAATGAATGGGGAAGAAGCAGAGGGGGCTCCAGTGCATGCAGATCTGATGTAGCCCGGATGGGTAGATCCTATGGGTCACAGCAGATCCCCTAGTCCAATGAGGGAGAAGATGGATCCAGTGTGAGTTGATCCCATGGGACCAAGTGGTGGATCCCAGCCCAACATGACAGAATACATGTGTGATCCAATGGGTGCCAATCCCATGGGACCAATCAGATGGATCCCAGGGTCCCAGTGGATCCCAACCAGATGGGACGGAGGATCCATGTGATCCAGTGCGAGTTGATCCCACCATGGGACCAAGTGGGTGGATCCCCAGGTCATGGTGGATCCCAACCAGGTGGGACAGACCCATGGGATCCAGTGAGTGTGGATCCCATGGGGCTGCCGTGGGTGGATCCCAGGGTCCCAGCGGATCCCAGCCAGATGGGGCAGCAGATCCATGGGATCCAGTGGGTGTGGATCCCATGGGGCTGCAGTGGGTGGATCCCAGGGTCCCAGTCAGATGGGACAGCAGATCCGTGGGATCCAGTGGGTGTGAACCCCATGGGGTTGCAGTGTGTGGATCCCAGGGTCCCAGCGGATCCCAGTCAGATGGGACATACGCTCCATGGGATCCAGTGGGTGTGAACCCCATGGGGTTGCAGTGTGTGGATCCCAGGGTCCCAGTGGATCCCAGTCAGATGGGACATACGCTCCATGGGATCCAGTGGGTGTGAACCCCATGGGGTTGCAGTGTGTGGATCCCAGGGTCCCAGTGGATCCCAGTCGGATGGGACCGCAGATCCATGGGATCCAGTGGGTGTAAACCCCATGGGACTGCCATGTGTGGATCCCAGGGTCCCAGTGGATCCCAGTCAGATGGGACATACGGTCCATGGGATCCAGTGGGTGCCGATCCCATGGGGCTGCCGTTTGTGGATCCCAGGGTCCCAGTGGATCCCAGTCAGATGGGACAGCAGACCTGTAGGATCCAGTGGGTGCCGATCCCATGGGGCTGCAGCGGGTGGATCCCGGGGTCCCAGTGGATCCCAGTCAGATGGGACATACGGCCCATGGGATCCAGTGGGTGGGGATCCCATGGGGCTGCAGCGGGTGGATCCCGGGGTCCCAGTGGATCCCAGTCAGATGGGACATACGGCCCATGGGATCCAGTGGGTGGGGATCCCATGGGGCTGCAGCGGGTGGATCCCGGGGTCCCAGTGGATCCCAGTCAGATGGGACATACGGCCCATGGGATCCAGTGGGTGGGGATCCCATGGGGCTGCAGCGGGTGGATCCCGGGGTCCCAGTGGATCCCCGTCAGATGGGACATACGGCCCATGGGATCCAGTGGGTGTGAACCCCATGGGGCTGCAGCGGGTGGATCCCGGGGTCCCAGTGGATCCCAGCCAGATGGGACAGCAGATCCATGGGATCCAGTGGGTGGGGATCCCATGGGGCTGCAGCGGGTGGATCCCGGGGTCCCAGTGGATCCCAGTCGGATGGGACAGCAGACCGGTGGGATCCAGTGGGTGGGGATCCCATGGGGCTGCCGCGGGTGGATCCCGGGGTCCCAGTGGATCGCCAGGCCCCCGCCCCGTGGGGTGTCTCTTACCCTGGCTGCCGCTGCAGGGGGCTCAGCGCTGCTGCTGCGGGTCCCAGTAATCCTCAGCCATGGCCGCCGGCTCGGCCGCCCGGGGCTCGGCTCCCCTCAGCCGCCCATGGTCCCCCAGAGCCCGGCGAGAAAGGGGATCGGGGGGGGGGTGGTACAAGTCTCCTCCCAGCGAGCGGCGCCTCCCCCTCCGCCCAGGCCACCTCCCACCCTGCGACTGGCTAGCGCCAGCCCCCGGCCCGGCCTTCCCCCCCGCGGGACGTACCACTCCGCGCACCAGGGGAGGGCCACACACAGGGAGCAGCTAGGGACAAGCCGAACTCATCCCCGACGGTGGGGGAATTAGCGATTAGCAACCCACTATCCACTAGGGGCTGGTGGTAAACTAAGGGGGCAAAAAAGGCAGAAGAGGGCAATAACCCCCCCTTCTTTTTATTTGGTACAGTCCCAACTGGAACAGCCCGGGTGGGCGCTACCATTACTGAGAGGGAGGAGCACCCTGAAAGCGGAGCTCTAATCCCCCTGCTTCACGGGTCCCGCGGGGAGAGATCAATAATATATGAAGGGATATTATGACGCATTAATTAAATAAGAAGTCTGCTGGAGGGAGCCCAGTAGCCAATTGAAACTAACCCTCCCCGTTTTTGCAATGGTACTTTCTTAACCGTCTTCTCTTTCCTCAATGGAAAGGTCCCCAACCGCCTCCTTTTCCTATGGGGGCTGTACCATTATAACCAGCAGCGGGGGGAGGCAACGGCAGACTTTTTCTACCTGGCAGCCAAACAGACCCACGGTTTCATTTTCTTTGTGCATCTCTAGACTATTGAAGCACAGAGAGAAGGTGGAAAGGCGAATAAGCCACGTATTGGCCGGCTCTTCCCCCCCCCCCCAATCTAGAGTGAGCTCGCCCGACCTCTTCTCTCGTAGCTGAGAGAATGAGCAATACCATTAAAAATAGGGGTGTTCACATATATAAAGGAACTGGGCCATAGAAACAAAGGGAATTTAAACCAGGGTATGTAACTCAACTAACCACACGAGGTAATTACGGGTCTGAGAGGGAGTTAAAAGGGCTGAGGAGGAGCGGGGAGTCTCCTTTCTCCCCTCCTACCCGGGGAAGATAATGGTTTGACCCATTGCGAGGCGCCGAGAATGGTTGGGCGCTACCACAGAGTAAAGCGGGCGGGGGGATATTTATATATCTGGACTCCAACATTTATAAACGATAAAAAACCAATGTATAACATTTTCAGAACCCTGATTAAATACTAACACGTGAACAAAGGGGTTTGGGTGAGAGGGGCCGTAAAACATGGTCACTCATAGAGGTTGATAATGGTTTAATCTGCAGACAGGACTGCGCGAACGTTGGCCACTACCATAAATAAAAATGGGGGGAGCAGCTTAGAAAATAGGCTTCTACCAACATAAATAGAATAAAGGTGGCTCAGACGGGATTTATGTCAATTTTCAGGCGCCCATGTGACACCAGGACGAGGGAGAGAGACGGGGTGAGAAGAGGGGGAGCGGACCCCCCTTGGAGGGTAATAATGGTGTAGCCCACAGGCAGGCCCCCCCTCCCCCGCTATCGTTGGACCCTACCATTAACCGCAATGGCGGGGTTCCATAAAAACGAGGAAAAGGGGGATTAGAGAGATGGACTATCCCCCCATTAGCCCCAAACGCCCCTCCCCCCACCCCGTCAGACAGGACACCCCTGCCCCATCCCCCAGCCCATCATACAGCACACCCCTCCCCCACCCAGACCCCCATCACCCCCAAACACCCATCACCCCTCCCCCACCCCATAATACAGCACACCCCTCCCCCACCCAGACCCCCATCACCCCTCCCCCCCCCATAATACAGCACACCCCTCCCCCACCCAGACCCCCATCACCCCCAAACACCCATCACCCCTCCCCCAGCCATCATACAGCACACCCCTCCCCCCCAACACCCATCACCCCCCAAACACCCATCACCCCTCCCCCACCATACAGCACACCCCTCCCCCCCAACACCCATCACCCCCCAAACACCCATCACCCCTCCCCCAGCCCATCATACAGCACACCCCTCCCCCACCCAGACCCCCATCACCCCCAAAAACCCATCACCCCTCCCCCACCCAAACACCCATCACCCCCAAACACCCATCACCCCTTCCCCACCATACAGCACACCCCTCCCCCACTCAGACCCCCATCACCCCCAAACAGCCATCACCCCTCCCCCAGCTCATCATACAGCACACCCCTCCCCCACCCAGACCCCCATTATCCCCCTCCATCTCCATCACACCAGCCCCCCATTATCCCTCCACATCCCTCCATCCATCCACCCATCTTTCTATTCATCCATCAAACACCCATCACCAAACATCCATCCACCCACCCACCCAATCCATCCCTTTATCCATCCAGCCATCCCTCCATCCCCAAACACCCACCTTCCCTCCAGCCATCCATCTCCACACACATCTGTCTGTCTGGGCAGCACCCGGCGCGACAGGGCCCTGATGTCGGTCCAGGTCTGGGCAGCGCCCGGCACGATGGGGTCCCAGTCTCGGTCAGGGTCTGTGCAGCGCCCAGCGCGATGGGGCCCTGATCTCGGTCCAGGTCTGGGCAGCGCCCGGCACGATGGGGTCCCAGTCTCGGTCAGGGTCTGGGCAGCGCCCGGCGCGATGGGGCCCTGATCTTGGTCCAGGTCTGGGCAGTGCCCGGCACGATGGGGCCCTGGTCTCGGTCCAGGTCTGGGCAGCGCCCGCCGCAACGGGGCCCTGATCTCGGTCGGGGTCTGGGCAGCGCCCGGCGCGACGGGGCCTTGATCTCAGATGTGGCCTGTATGTGCTATTGCAATCCAATGACTTGCCCTATAGAATCCATACCAGAGCAGGGAATGAACCCAGGAATCCCGAGCTGTCTCCCAGAACCTGCTCTCCTGGCCCTTCTCATCAAGCTCTAGAACTCTTTCCCCCTCTAGCTGCGTCCCGGAGCCAGTGATGTCGTGGCCCCCGGACCATATGGCCATGCTCTGCGGGCTGGCCAGAGCAGGCATCTGTTAATTGCTGTCCCGTTGCTGTAGCTGGCATCAGGTTGGCACCCCTGGTGCCACCTTTATACACATCCAGCATCACAATAGATAACCAGGGCTGGGAAAAAGCCGGGGTTATGGGGAGGGCCGTGCAAGTGATCCCCTCGCTGCAGAGCTTGGAGATGGGATACTGGGCTAAGATGGGCTCATGGGTCTGATCCGGGGAGGAGGGGATACCAGGTTGTGAGAGGGCGCCAGTTTTCAAATATGGCTAGTAAGTTTCCAAAAGTGGCTAGTAATTTTTTTCAAAGGTGAGTAGTGACTTCAAGCCCCTTCTATGGTCCTGATTTTAAGGGCTTTCTGAAAACCAGGCACTCTTTAAGGCATTATACAATGGGCAACTAAAATAATCCAGGCCCTCAAAAATCACTAGACGCTTTTGTAAATCTTGAAGGCAAACAAACCCAGTCTCCTGCCCTGGAGAGCGTATAGTCACCACAGCCTAAAGTTTCAAAAGTGATTAGTAAATGTGCAGAATTGACTAGCAAATATTTCAAAAGTAGCTAGTATTTTTTCCCAAAAGTTGCTAGCAAATGTCCTAGAAATTAGTAGTGCCTTTTCAAAAGAGGCTAGTCATTTTTTTAAATGGTTAGTACATTTTCAAAAATAGCATATTTTTCAAGATAATATTTTATTTTAAACAATGATTAGTGGATATTTTAACATGACTAGCACATTTTCAAAAGTGGATAGTATTTTTGTTTAATGACTAGTAAATTTTAAAACGTGGTGCTAGTCAGTTTTTGAAAATGGCTGGTCAGTTTTTCAAAGGTGGCTAGTACATTTTCAAAAATGACTTAGTAGATATTTTAAATGACAAGAGAGTTTTCAAAAATGGCTAGTAATCTTTTTTTTAAATGATTAGTCAATTCTCAAAGGTGACTAATGCACTTTCAAAAGTGGCTAACATATTTTTCAAGAGTTGAGTACATTTTCAATTTTAAAGGGCTAATACATTTTCAAAAGTGGCTAGTAACTTCCCAACAGGCGCTGTTCACTCAAGCACGGGCCTGTCAGTCATGCAGGGCTCACTAACAATGCTGCACTGGTTGCATTTGAGGAGAGAACCAGGAGTCCTGATTCCCAGCCCTCCCCCATTCTAACCCACTCCCTTCCGAGAGCTGGGGGAGAACCCACAAGTCTCGACTCCTAGCCCCCTGCTCTAACCCCATACCCCTTACAGAGGAGGTGGTAGCTTAGCACCAGGCGCGCTATCCCCGTCCGGCACTGAGATGCAGCCACCTCTGGGGTGGAGCAGCAGGGGACTAGCCGCACTGCGGCAGGGCACGAGGCTGGCAAGCTGTGGAAAGTTGGCCATGGGGGACGGGATTATTCCAGGCATGCTTGGCTCGGGGCCTGTCGGGAATCTGGACAGGGCTTGCTGTCTCTGCGTCAGCCTTCAGGAGGTTAAGTAGGTCAGACCCGTCGGAGTCTGGCAGGGACAGCCTCACGCTCTGCGGCTAATTGCACCTGACGAAGCATCTTGGCTTCCAAACAAGCCCATCCGTCACTCCCCAGGAGCTCAAGGTCAGACGTGAGCACACAGGTTGTCCTTGCGCTTGTGGACAAAAGGGATGGCTCGCCTGGTGCTGAGATGCAGCCAGCTCTGGGGCGTGGCAGCTGGGGAACAGCTGAGCAAAACATCGCATGGGGACAGCTCGCCTGGTACAGAGATGCAGCCACTTCTGGGGTAGGGAAACACCCAGTAATTTACAAGAGGCCGTGAAGACAAGACTGTTGTCCTGGTTCCCTTTCCGAGGCTGCTGTGGGGTCTAAAATGCGTCCAACAGGCCAGTGGCCTCCTGTGGTTTTATATCCGCTGCTCTGGCTAGGGCATTAAGATTCCTTTACCGACTCTCCTGCTAAATATCTGGCCAACAGGGAGAAATAGAGACATTTCGCCACAGGAAAAATCTAGAAGCAAGATACAAAAAGTTTTTTGGGATCAGCTGGCTCGGGGGGGGGCAGAACATCTGCCCCAAGGTGGGGGAACTGCCTAAGGCCGGGATTTGGCGCTGATCCGGCTTCCTGAATCAATGCACGTGATTTTTTTTCTTTCAAATGAGCACTTGACAGCTCGGTGGGAGGGGAGTGGGATCTAGTGGTTAGAGGGGGAGCCAGGACTCCTGGGTTCTCTCCCTGGACTCGAGGAGGGGAGTGGGATCTAGTGGTTAGAGGGGGAGCCAGGACTCCTGGGTTCTCTCCCTGGACTCGAGGAGGGGAGTGGGATCTAGTGGTTAGAGGGGGAGCCAGGACTCCTGGGTTCTCTGGCAGGGGAGTCGGGGTTCTCTTTTCTCCCCTCCGAGCAAAAGATCTTTCTCCTTCCCACACCGGGAGTCGAACCCGGGCCGCCTGGGTGAAAACCAGGAATCCTAACCGCTAGACCATGTGGGACTGAGCTGCTGCTGTCTTTGTCGCAGCTGGCCTGGGGAGCGGCCGTGGGGCGCTGCAGCGCCACCTAGCGGGGGATCTGGGGAGCGACCCCCACACGCGCCATGGGGCAGCCCCAGAACTCTCTGCTCGTGTCCGCGGGAGTCTCTGCCTCCCCCCGACACCCCAAAGCCTCCGTGCCCCGACCCCGCGGGCCTGCCCGAGGATCAGCCTCTGCCCCGCGTTAATCCGGAGCTCTGAGCTCCTGCCTGCAACGGGGGAGGAGGGGAAAAAAAAAACGTGCTGTTCCCATACCGGGAGTCGAACCCGGGCCGCCTGGGTGAAAACCAGGAATCCTAACCGCTAGACCATATGGGAGCTGCTGGCGATAGCCCCACGTACAGCCCCAAGTGATGCGTTCACACACAGCCCCCCCCCCCCCCCATGTCCCACCAGATTTCCAGCCTTCTCCCCCAGCCAGGGCTCAATCCCCGCAATCAGACTGGGCGGGGGTAGCGCCCCATTGCGAGGAGGCCCCAAGAGAAAGGGTGACACCTGTAGGGGGCACAACCTGGTCCCCGGGCTAAGGGACCGGGGCCCCCATGCAAAAGGCCCCAGCACTGTGCCAAGAGACGTTACCCCCGTGCGAAGGGCCCTGCCCCCCCCATGCGAAAGCATCCAGCGCTGTGCCAAGAGACGTGACCCCCGTGCGAAGGGCCCTGGCCTCGTGCGAAGGGACCCAGCGCTGTGCCAAGAGACGTGACCCCCATGTGAAGGGTCCTGGCCCTCGTGCGAAAGGCCCCAGTGCTGTGCCAAGAGACGTTACCCCCGTGCGAAGGGCCCTGGCCTCGTGCGAAGGGACCCAGTGCTGTGCCAAGAGATGTGACCCCCGTGCGAAGGATCCTGGCCCCCGTGCGAAAGGATCCAGCACTGTGCCAAAGGATGTGAGCCCCGTGCGAAGGGTCCTGGCCCACGTGCGAAAGGCCCCTGCGCTGTGCCAAGAGACGTGACCCCCGTGCGAAGGGTCCTGGCCACCATGCAAAAGGATCCAGCGCTGTGCCAAGGGATGTGAGCCCCATGCGAAGGGTCCTGGCCCTCCTGAGAAGGGACCCAGTGCTGTGCCAAGAGACGTTACCCCCGTGCGAAGGGTCCTGGCCTCGTGCGAAGGGACCCAGTGCTGTGCCAAGAGATGTGACCCCCGTGCGAAGGGCCCTGGCCCTCGTGCGAAAGGCCCCAGCGCTGTGCCAAGAGATGTGACCCCTGTGTGAAGGGCCCTGGCCCTCGTGCGAAAGGCCCCAGCGCTGTGCCAAGAGATGTGACCCCCGTGCAAAGGGTCCTGGCCCCCATGTGAAAGGCCCCAGCACTGTGCCAAGAGATGTGACCCCCGTGCGAAGGGCCCTGGCCCTCGTGCGAAAGGCCCCAGCGCTGTGCCAAGGGACGTGACCCCCGTGCGAAGGGTCCTGGCCTCGTGCGAAGGGACCCAGCGCTGTGCCAAGAGATGTGACCCCCGTGCGAAGGGCCCTGGCCCTCGTGCGAAGGGACCCAGCGCTGTGCCAAGAGATGTGACCCCCGTGCAAAGGGCCCTGGCCCTCGTGCGAAAGGCCCCAGCGCTGTGCCAAGAGATGTGACCCCCGTGCGAAGGGCCCTGGCCCTCGTGCGAAAGGCCCCAGCGCTGTGCCAAGGGACGTGACCCCCGTGCGAAGGGTCCTGGCCCCCCTGAGAAGGGACCGACCCATCTTCACTCTCCCCCCGCCCCCCCCTCCTTCGCTCCGGGCCCTTTCAGCGTTGCCATGGCGATGGCAAAAAGGAAAAGGAGGTGGGCGGGGATGCGGCCGTGGGAAGTTATCCCTGACGGACGGACGCCAGGGCCAATCAGAGTGGGAGGTCGGGCAGAGAGGGCGGGGATTGGGTTCTGGCTGCTGCTGCTTCCAGGGCTGCTGGGTGAGGGGGGGGCGGGGAGATGGGGGGGGCAGAGATGGGGCTGGGGGCCTGGTGGGGGGCTGGAGGTTGGGGGGCTGGTGGGGGGTGGGGACCTGAGATGGGGCTGGGGGCTAGAGTCAGGGGGCTGGGGAGGCTGGGGTCTGAGATGGGGGCTGGGGGCCTGGTGGGGGGCTGGAGGGGGGTGGGGACCTGAGATGGGGCTGGGGGCTAGAGTCAGGGGGCTGGGGAAGCTGGCGGCTGAGATGGGTGATGGGGGCCTGGTGGGGGCTGGGGGCTGGAGGAAGGGAACAGGCTGTGCCAGGGGGAGCAGGGGGTCAGAGATGGGGGGATGGGGTAGGTGGGAGGATGAGGGAGGGGGACTGGTGAGCTGGGGGGTTGAGTAGGTGGGATGATGGGAGCTGGAGGCAGGGGGATGGGGACAGAGGGGCTGGAGGCGGGGGAGACTGGGGGACTGGGCTGGGGTGGGAGCTGGGGGTGAGGAGGGGGTCTGACGGGGGATGGGGACAGAGGGGCTGGAGGCGGGGGAGACTGGGGGACTGGGCTGGGGTGGGAGCTGGGGGTGAGGAGGGGTCTGACGGGGGATGGGGACAGAGGGGCTGGAGGCGGGGGAGACTGGGGGACTGGGCTGGGGTGGGAGCTGGGGGTGAGGAGGGGGTCTGACGGGGGATGGGGACAGAGGGGCTGGAGGCGGGGGAGACTGGGGGACTGGGCTGGGGTGGGAGCTGGGGGTGAGGAGGGGGTCTGACGGGGGATGGGGACAGAGGGGCTGGAGGCGGGGGAGACTGGGGGACTGGGCTGGGGTGGGAGCTGGGGGTGAGGAGGGGGTCTGACGGGGGATGGGGACAGAGGGGCTGGAGGCGGGGGAGACTGGGGGACTGGGCTGGGGTGGGAGCTGGGGGTGAGGAGGGGGTCTGACGGGGGATGGGGACGGAGGGGCTGGAGGCGGGGGAGACTGGGGGACTGGGCTGGGGTGGGAGCTGGGGGTGAGGAGGGGGTCTGACGGGGGATGGGGACGGAGGGGCTGGAGGCGGGGGAGACTGGGGGACTGGGCTGGGGTGGGAGCTGGGGGTGAGGAGGGGGTCTGACGGGGGATGGGGACGGAGGGGCTGGAGGTGGGGGAGACTGGGGGACTGGGCTGGGGTGGGAGCTGGGGGTGAGGAGGGGGTCTGACGGGGGATGGGGGGGGTTCTGGAAGGAAGGGGGCAGGCTGGGGCTGATGGGGGTTGAATGTAGACTGTGGGAGTTGGGGTCCCAGGGCCGTGGGGTGTGGTGTGGGGCAGTGGAGCACAGGGATGTGGGGAGGGGCCCGGGAAGCGGGTGCGCTGGAGCAGACTGGTAGTGTGGGGCTGGGATATGTGGGGGCTACCAGGAGGATAGTGAGTGGGGGGCTGTGGGGCTGCGATCGGGGCTTGAAAGGTGGGTGGGGGGCTGGTGGGACTGGGATGCAACGTGGGAGGATGGGGGCTGGTGGGGGGCTGGGATGTGGGGGTGGTGAGGGGCTCATAGGTGGGGGGCTCTGGGTGGGGCAATGGGGGCAGGAGGCTGAGGGGGGTCAGGGCGCTGGGGGCAGGCTCCGTGGGGGGCCCTGGGGTTCACACTGCTCTCCCCCCCGCAGGCCGACGAGACCATGAGGCAAACAGGCAGGAGCATCTGAACTGGGCTGTGGGGCTGGGGGGGGGGCAGCAGCCAAGGCCAGGACCCTCCCCTGGCTGCCCCCTTCCCCTGTGGCGTCCGCACTGGAGGTGGCCCCATACGTGGGGGGCCGGAGGCGCTGGCGGAGATGGGACCCCTGCTGGGGGAGGACACCAGCCAGGTGAGCAGGGGCCTAGGGGGCGCCCCCTAGAGGCGAAGGGCCCAAGCCCCAGCCCCCGATCCCGGGGCTGGATGGGAGCCGCTGCCTCGGTTGCATCTAGGCCCTTCTCTCCAGCAGGGGGAGGAGGTGGGGGCCGAGCCGGCGGGCTGGGGGGCCGCTGCGCAGTGGGGAGCCGAGGAGCTGGACGACGTGGACCCCGTGCGAGTCCTCACGCTGCCGCTCCAGGCCCAGCAAGCCATGGGGAGGATGGAGGAGTTTGTCTTTAAGGTAAGGGGCACGAAGCAGTGGTTGGGTGGTGGGAGGGAGCCAGGACTCCTGGGTTCTCTCCCTGGCTCTGGGAGGGGAGTGGGGTCTAGTGGTCAGAGCAGGGGGGGGGGCTGGGAGCCAGGACTCCTGGGTTCTCTCCCTGGCTCTGGGAGGGCAGTGGGGTCTAGTGGTCAGAGCAGGGGGGCGGGGCTGGGAGCCAGGATTCCTGGGTTCTCTGCCTGGCTCTGGGAGGGCAGTGGGGTCTAGTGGTCAGAGCAGGGGGGCGGGGCTGGGAGCCAGGATTCCTGGGTTCTCTGCCTGGCTGTGTCCTACACAGCTGTGCCCAGTCAGCTGTACCATGTTTGTGCTCTCTCTCTTCCAGTGCCAGGGGTGCGGGTCATGAGTTTGGGGGTGGTTTGGGGCTGCAGCAATGTGGGACCTGCTCCCCGGTGAGGCGGAGCCCCTGGCCAGAGCAGGGCTGGGGTCCACGTTTTTCAGTGCCCCGTGGGCCCCCCATCCCCATGTGGGTTCACATTGTGCAGCGGGGAATGGGGAGGGAAGGGGCTGTTCGGGGGTGGCCCCTCCTACTGCCTGAGCTCTTCGTCTGTGAGCATGTCCGTCTGTCCATCTCCACCTCTGTCACTGGGTGTTCGTCCATTCACCACTGGTCATTCCCATCCATTTGTCCAACCATCCATCCATCACTGGTCATTCCCGTCCATCCGTCCGTCCATCCACCCATCACTGGGTGTTCCCG
Source organism: Chrysemys picta bellii (assembly GCF_011386835.1). Lineage (NCBI taxonomy): Eukaryota > Metazoa > Chordata > Testudines > Emydidae > Chrysemys > Chrysemys picta. Next base: position 24,746,068 of record NC_088807.1, read on the forward strand.
TCCATTTGTCTGTCCATCCGTCCGTCCATCCATCACTGGTCATTCCCATCCATTTGTCCGACCATCCATCCATCCACCCATCCATCACTGGGCGTTCCTGTCCATCTGTCTGTCTGTCCTTCCATCACTGGGTGTTCCCGTCCATTTGTCCATCCATCCTTCCATCACCGGGCATTCCCGTCCATCTGTCCATCCATCACTGGGCATTCCTGTCCATTTGTCCATCTGTCCGTCCATCCATCCATCAATGGGTGTTCCCGTCCGTCCATCCGTAAGTCAGTCATTGGGGTTTCCCGTCCATCCGTCCATCTCTCCGTCCCTGAGCACGCCCATCCATCCATCCCGCGGCGGCCATCCCTCCTCTTCCCCCCCCACCCCCCGGCACCTCCAGTCTCCCTCCGACCCTACCTGTCCCATTCCCCTGGGCCAGTGGGCGCCGCCTGGGGGCTCAGGGCGGGCCACAGTGGGCTAGCTGGTGGCATTGTGACCTCAGCAGCTGTGCTGCCTGGCCTCCCCGAGCATGCCCATGACAGCATCCAAGCTACCCCTGGTGGCAGGACCCAGAGGGTCTCTGCCCGGCCATGCCAGGGCCCACCCCGGAGCCAGGGGAGGGGATTGAGTGGCAGGGCTGGAGGTGGGCCAAGGAGTTGGGGCCTCGGTGGCAGCACGACCCCCAGCTCCACCGGGCTCGGCGCTTGGGCCCAGCCGGCCTCACCGGACCATGGGGAGCGGGGACGGGAAAGCAACCAGAGACGCCAGCACCAGCACAGAGGAGGACAAGGTCTGGAGAAAGGCAAGGAATTGCCTGGGGCTGGGAGCCAGGACTCCTGGGTTCTCTCCCTGGCTCTGGGAGGGGAGTGGGGTCCAATGGTTAGAGTGGGAGGCTGGGAGCCAGGACTCCTGGGTTCTCTCCCTGTCTCTGGGAGGGGAGTGGGGTCCAATGGTTAGAGTGGGGGGCTGGGAGCCAGGACTCCTGGGTTCTCTCCCTGGCTCTGGGAGGGGCGGGGAGAGTCTAGTGATTACAGCAGAGGGGGGGTAGCTGGGCACCAGGACTCCTGGGTTCTCTCCTGGCTCTCTCCATGCAGGTGTGGGAGGGGCGCTGGAGGGTCATCCCCTACGACGTGCTGCCCGACTGGCTGAAGGACAACGACTTCCTTCTCCACGGGCACCGCCCGCCCATGCCCTCCTTCCGCGCCTGCTTCCGCAGCATCTTCCGCCTGCACACGGAGACCGGCAACATCTGGACACACCTCATCGGTCAGTGGGACCCAGGCGTCCGGGGGCACTGGGTGGGACCAGAGATAGGTGCTAGGGGGCGCTGTAGTGCAAGGAGATGCTGCGTTTTATGTGGGTACATCTCAGCGCCGGGCGAGCCGTCCCCATGTGGCGTTATGTGCAGCTGTTCCCTAGCTGCCCCGCCCCAGAGGTGGTTGCATTTTGACTCTCCTCTCCTCCCATTCCAGGCTTCCTCTTCTTCCTCGTCTTGGGCATTGGTTACATGTTCAGCCCCAACATGAATTACGTGGCCCCCATCCAGGAGCGGGTCGTCTTCGGGACGTTCTTCCTGGGGGCCACCCTCTGCCTCTGCTTCTCCTGGCTCTTCCACACGGTGTACTGCCACTCGGAGAGAGTGTCCCGCACCTTCTCCAAGTGAGTGCCACCCCTGGGGGCGGGGCGCCGCCCGGCCGGACGCCTGGGTTCTTCTAGCCACCATTCAGGAAAGGAAGTGGAGTCTGGGGTGGCCGGGTGGGTGCTGGGAGCCAGGACTCCTGGGTTCTCTCCCCAGCTCTGGGAGGGCAGTGGGGTCTGGTGGATTAGAGCAGGGTGGGTTGGGAGCCAGATCTCCTGGGTTCTTTCATTGGCTCTGGGAGGGGACTGGGGTCTGGTGGGTTAGAGCCGGGGGGAGGGGCTGGGAGCCAGGACTCCTGGGTTCTCTCCCCGGCTCTAGGAGGGGAGTGGAGGCTAGTGGTTAGAGGTGGGGGGGGAGCCAGGACTCCTGGGTTCTCTCCCCGGCTCTGGGAGGGGAGTGGTGCCTAGTGGTTAGAGGGGGGGGGCAGCCAGGACTCCTGGGTTCTCTCTGCTGCCCCCGCAGGCTGGATTACTCGGGCATCACGCTGCTGATCGTAGGCAGCTTCGTGCCCTGGCTGTACTACTCCTTCTACTGCTCGCCCCAGCCCCAGCTCATCTACCTGGTCATCGTCTGCGTGCTGGGCATCACGGCCATCACGGTGTCCCAGTCCGACCACTTCGCCACGCCCCAGTACCGCGCGGTGCGGGCAGGTGAGCGCCCCTTCGCCCTGGGGGCCTGGATTGCAGGGGCTGGCAGTGGGGGCTGGGCACAGGGGCTGGCAGGGGGCCTGGGGGCAGGGGGAGGCTGGGGGGCAGGGGGCTGAACACAGGGGCTGGCAATGGGTGCAGGGGCTGGGCTCAGAGGGGGCTGGGCGTGGGGGTCCCTGGCAGTGGGGACGGGGGCTGGGCACGGGGGCTGGGCGCGAGGGCCCCTGGAGGCAGGGGCTGGGCGCAGGGGGTCCCTGGCAGTGGGGCTGGGCGCGGGGGGCCCCTGAGGCAGGGACACGCCCTGACCCCTCTCTCTGCCCCCGGCAGGCGTGTTCCTGGGCTTGGGGCTCAGCGGGCTGGTGCCCACCCTGCACTTCCTGCTGGCCGAGGGGCCGGGGCGGGCGGCGAGCGCCGGGCAGATTGGCTGGCTGTTCCTCATGGCGCTGCTCTACATCCTGGGCGCGGCGCTGTACGCCGCCCGCGTGCCCGAGCGCTTCTTCCCCGGCAAGTGCGACATCTGGGTGAGTCCCCCGCCCGCCCGCCCGCCCGCGCATGGCCTGCTGGGAGCCCGGACGCCTGGGTTCTTTCTGGGCGCTGGGAGGGGACCGGGGTCTAGCGGTCAGAGCAGGGGACGCTGGGAGCCCGGACGCCTGGGTTCTCTCCCCAGCCTTGCTCCAGGCTCTGTGTGATCTTAGCGAACTCTTTTCTGTCTCTGTGAGTGTTTGTGCTACTTACCCCCTGGGTGGGGTGGGGCTGATACTTACCCTCCTCCTGGGGGGGTTGGGTGCCCAGGGAGGGGGCGGGGCCTGGCTTGCTCCTGCCAGGGGAGGTGGGCAGAGCCAGGCTCACCTCTCCCCCTTTCTCCCCCCCTCCCCGCAGTTCAACTCCCACCAGATCTTCCACGTGCTGGTGGTGGCGGCCGCCGGCGTCCACCTCCACGGGGTCTCCCAGCTCCAGGCCTTCCGCTCCTCGCTGGGGGGTGCCTGCACCGAGAGCTCTGTGCTGTGAGCCTCCCACCCCCCGACCCACCGGATCCTGCCCTGGGGGCGTGGCCCTGAGCGACCAGATCCCGCTCCAGGGGGCGTGGCCCCGGGCACCGAGTGACCAGATCCCGCTCCAGGGGGCGTGGCCCCGGGCATCGAGTGACCAGATCCCGCTCCAGGGGGCGTGGCCCCGGGCACCGAGTGACCAGATCCCGCTCCGGGGGGCGTGGCCCCGGGCACCGAGCGACCAGATCCCACCCTGGGGGGGCGTGGCCCCTGGGCACCAAGCGACCAGATCCCACCCCAGGGGGCATGGCCCCGGGCACCAAGTGACCAGATCCCACCCCAGGGGGCGTGGCCCCGGGCACAGAGCGACCAGATCCTGCCCAGCCGATCACATGACAGAGGGCGGGACCTCAGGTGACAACTGACCAATTGGCCCACTAGGAGTGTGGCCTTGGACCCTGACCAACCAATCACACCATGGAGTAGTGATATCAGATCCTGACTGACCAATTGCCCTGAGTGGGGCGAGACCTAAGACTCTGACTGACCAATCACACCACAGGGGGCGTGGCCTCATAAACCAAGCAGCCACTCATGCCATGGAGTTGTGACTTCACACAGTGACCGACCAATCACACCAGAGATATTACTGTGATCACTAACTGACCAATCGCAACATGGGAGGCGTGGCCTAAAACACAGCCACTTTGACTGGGCCAATCAAGCGATGGGGGGCGTGGCTTCGCTTAAAGGGGACATTGTCTGGTATTTTTGTCATGCCTGCCCGGTGTTTTTCCCCTGTTGCACTGTGGGGAGGGGAGTATTTAACAACTCACTGCACCTATTTTTAGCTTAATCTCCCATCCCAATTTCTCAGTCTCTGGCCCTTTAAGAAACTTGGGCGTGTCCCCTCTTGGAAAGGCGTGTAGTTCTTGTTTGTGGAGGACTGGGTGGGGGGGGTGTAGAGAAGAAGCTGCCCCTTTAAGAGTTGCTCGCGAGTGAGCCTGATATATCCTCTCCCCAGGCCACCCTGAGTGACTGGGGACAGGCCTGGGAGCCAGGACTCCTGGGTTCTCTCCCCGGCTCTGGGAGGGGAGTGGGGGCTGGTGGTTAGAGCGGCGGGGGGGGGCTGGGAGCCAGGACTCCTGGGTTCTCTCCCTGGCTCTGGGAGGGGAGTGGGGGCTAGTGGTGGGCCTGGTGCAATGGAGGGGGTTGCAGAGTGGGGAAGGGTGGGCCATGGGGCAGTGGTTTGGGAAGGAGGAAGCATGGGGCAAAGGGACCCCACCCAGAGGGGTTGCTGTGGAGATGGGGGGGGGGCCCATGGACCGACGGCGCACACAGGTGGCAGCACCCCCCTTCTTCTTCCTTTAACACCCATCACCCTTCTGCCAGGCCCCCCCCTCCCCCCCCGCTCTGGAGCCCTGTTACTTTTCGTAGCCTCGTTTTTTTACTGGCTGTTGTAATAAATTTCTAGGAGCCGGAAACATTATAAGGAAAATAAGTTCTCTCCTGGCCCCTGGCCTGGCTGGAGTCCGCATGGCAGACCTTGGGCAGCGTTATGTGTGGCTGTTTCCCAGCTGCCTCGCCCCAGAGCTGGCTGCATCTCAGCGCCAGGCAAACCGTCTTTGTGCAGGCGGTGGGCGCTGCTGCAGAGAACCGGCATCTGTAGTCAGTTTCGTGTCTGTGGCTGACCTGCCTGGAGGGGAGTGGCAGGTGAAAGGAAGTGGTTGAGCATCACGGAGGCGGCTGTCTCCTGCCCAAGCTGCAGAAGGAAGCCGGGGTGAGGGGGCTGGGCAGGGGGCGCTCTCCCCTGGCAGGCAGGGCCGGGCGCTGTGGGGGCACCGTGGGGCAGGGAGCGGGGCGGGGCAGGGGGCGCTCTCCCCTGGTATTGGGAGGTGCCGTTGGGCAGAGCAGTGTGGGGCCAGCACCCTTGGTGCTATCACTACAAACACAGGAACTAGCCCCCCCGCCTCCCCCAGCGCAGGAAACCACAGGGGCGGAAGCGCCGCTCAGCTTCTGGGACTTGGTGCCGAGCCACCCGCGCCCTGGGGGGCCGAGGGGAGCAGGCGGCAGGTGCAGGGGGGAGCCCAGGGATGCGCTGAGCGACCATGGATGAGGAGGGGCCGGCGGAGCAGGAGTCATGGTAAGAGGGGCACCGTGGGGAGGGGGAAATCTACCAAATCCTGCACCCTCCTCACCCCACAAAGACAGGGCCTGATGCTGCGTAGAGCAGAGGATTCTGGATTGTCCCCCCCAGGGGAAACAGAGGCACAGAAAAGGGGAACTGACTTCTCCTGTAACTCAGGAGACCCCACTCCCCTCCCCGAGATGGGGAGAGAACCCAGGAGTCCTGGCTCCCAGCCCCCCTGCTCTAACCACCAGCCCCCACTCCCCTCCCAGAGCCGGGGAGAGAACCCAGGAGTCCTGGCTCCTTTCCCATGGGCGCCAACCACAGCCCAGAATAACTCATCCACTTTTGTGTCGCCCCAGGCTCACTATATCCGGGGCAGCCAGGGGAATTACAGTTCCCCACAACGTAGCACCAAACTTCAGAGAAGTGTGTGTGGGGGGGTCATTCTTGATGTGTCCCCAGAGCACTGCTGGAGGAAACTCGCATCACGTAGGGGAGCAGAGAAGGGAGGCCCCATGGCACTGCTGGAGGGATGCTCAGAGCGCCCCATTCTTGTAATCCCCTTCCTGGTGTGTTTGCAGGTCCCCGGTGCATCGGGAGCGGTCCCAGACCTCGGGGTCCCTGTCCGAGGGCTCGGGGGTGAGTGGGGGAGGGCAAGGCTGGAGTGGAGGTTGGAACTTTGGGGTGGGGGTGGGGTGGGGTGGATGGGCACAGGGGGTCTGGGAGATCTGGGGGTGGGGTGGGGCGTCTAGGGGTGGGAGATCCAGGGTGGGGTGGCCGTGGGGACGGGGACAGGGGGTCTGGGAGATGGAGCGGGGGTAGGGTGGCTGTGGGGCAGGAGATCTAGGAGATGGGGTGAGGTGACCATGGGGACGGGGACAGGGGGTCTGGGAGATCGGGCCGGGGTAGGGTGGGCCTGGGGCAGGGGGTCTGGGAGATCTGGGGGTAGGGTGGGATGTCTAGGGGTGGGCGATCCAGGGTGAGGTGGACGTGGGGACAGGGACAGGGGGTCTGGGAGATGGGGCGGGGTAGGGTGACCATGGGGCAGGGGGTCTGGGAGATCTGGGGGTAGGGTGGGGTGTCTAGGGGTGGGAGATCCGGGGTGGGGTGGCCGTGGGGATGGGGACAGGGGGTCTGGGAGATGGGGCCGGGGTAGGGTGGGCATGGGATAGGGGGTCTGGGAGATCTGGGGGTAGGGTCGGGTGTCTAGGGGTGGGAGATCTGGGGTGGGGTGGCCGTGGGGATGGGGACAGGGGGTCTGGGAGATGGGGCCGGGGTAGGGTGGGCATGGGGCAGGGGGTCTGGGAGATCTGGGGGTAGGGTCAGGTGTCTAGGGGTGGGAGATCCGGGGTGGGGTGGCCGTGGGGACGGGTACAGGGGGTCTGGGAGATCGGGCCAGGGTAGGGTGGGCATGGGGCAGGGGGTCTGGGAGATCTGGGGGTAGGGTGGGGTGTCTAGGGGTGGCCGTGGGGACGGGGACAGGGGGTCTGGGAGATGGGGCTGGGGTAGGGTGGGCATGGGACAGGGGATCTGGGAGATCTGGGGGTAGGGTGGGGTGTCTAGGGGTGGGAGATCCGGGGTGGGGTGGCCGTGGGGATGGGGACAGGGGGTCTGGGAGATGGGGCCGGGGTAGGGTGGGCATGGGATAGGGGGTCTGGGAGATCTGGGGGTAGGGTCGGGTGTCTAGGGGTGGGAGATCCGGGGTGGGGTGGCCGTGGGGATGGGGACAGGGGGTCTGGGAGATGGGGCCGGGGTAGGGTGGGCATAGGGCAGGGGGTCTGGGAGATCTGGGGGTAGGGTGGGGTGTCTAGGGGTGGGAGATCCGGAGTGGGGTGGCCGTGGGGATGGGGACAGGGGGTCTGGGAGATGGGGCCGGGGTAGGGTTGCCATGGGGCAGGGGGTCTGGGAGATCTGGGGGTAGGGTCAGGTGTCTAGGGGTGGCCGTGGGGACGGGGACAGGGGGTCTGGGAGATCGGGCCAGGGTAGGGTGGACATGGGGCAGGGGGTCTGGGAGATCTGGGGGTAGAGTGGGGTGTCTAGGGGTGGCCGTGGGGACGGGGACAGGGGGTCTGGGAGATGGGGCTGGGGTAGGGTGGGCATGGGACAGGGGGTCTGGGAGATCTGGGGGTAGGGTGGGGTGTCTAGGGGTGGGAGATCCGGGGTGGGGTGGCCGTGGGGATGGGGACAGGGGGTCTGGGAGATGGGGCGGGGTCCCCCCGAGTCCGACTCTGACCCCCCCCTCTCTCTGGCAGAAGAAGCGGAAGCAGCAGGGGGTACCTGGCATGGGGCAGCGGGGGCCTGAGCCCCAGACCTCCGATGACAAGGTGAGACCCTCCCCCGACTAGCCCCCATCATCTCCTCCTTATCCCCCACTAGTGCTTCTTCCCCCGCCCCCCCTCCCCGATTGCCCGCCCACCTCCCCCACACAAGTGTGGATGGTTGAATTCTGGCCCGGCCCCTTTAAATGGTGACGGTAGGCGGGGCTTCTTCGGCGAGTGGGCGTGGTCAGCCTGCTGGCAGGGCTGCGGAGTTTCTCTGTGGTTGGCTGTGCCATGGCAGGGGGCGTGTCCGGAAGAACGGGGCGTGGTGATTGGCTGCAGGGAGAAGGGCCCTCACCCGGTTCTGTGATTGGCTGAGGAATGGAGGGGGGCATCTCCTCGACAGCTGATTGGCTGAACAGACAGAAGTGGTGTCACAGTGGGACACACCCATTCCGACCCTTCTAGGGACCCTCCCCCCTTAGGGTACCTTTGATCAGCCCCCCCCATCCCCTCCATGACCCCTTCCCCATCCCCTGCAGGGGGGAGTCCTGGGCAGGGCTGGGCTGGCAGGGGCTGCGGGTCGGGAGTGAGGGGCACCGGCAGACGGGGGGCAGGGGGGATACAGCGGGGCTGGGCTGGCAGGGGCTGCAGGTCGGGAGTGAGGGGCACCGGCAGACGGGGGGCAGGGGGGATACAGCGGGGCTGGGCTGGCAGGGGCTGCGGGTCGGGAGTGAGGGGCACCGGCAGACGGGGGGCAGGGGGGATACAGCGGGGCTGGGCTGGCAGGGGCTGCGGGTCGGGAGTGAGGGGCACCGGCAGACGGGGGGCAGGGGGGATACAGCGGGGCTGGGCTGGCAGGGGCTGCGGGTCGGGAGTGAGGGGCACCGGCAGACGGGGGGCAGGGGGGATACAGCGGGGCTGGGCTGGCAGGGGCTGCGGGTCGGGAGTGAGGGGCACCGGCAGACGGGGGGCAGGGGGGATACAGCGGGGCTGGGCTGGCAGGGGCTGCGGGTCGGGAGTGAGGGGCACCGGCAGACGGGGGGCAGGGGGGATACAGCGGGGCTGGGCTGGCAGGGGCTGCGGGTCGGGAGTGAGGGGCACCGGCAGACGGGGGGCAGGGGGGATACCCCGGGGCTGGGCTGGCAGGGGCTGCGGGTCGGGAGTGAGGGGCACCGGCAGATGGGGAGTAGGGGGGATACCCCGGGGCTGGGCTGGCAGGGGCTGCGGGTCGGGAGTGAGGGGCACCGGCAGACGGGGGGCAGGGGGGATACAGCGGGGCTGGGCTGGCAGGGGCTGCGGGTCGGGAATGAGGGGCACCGGCAGAGCTGGGGGGGAACCCAGGGCTGGTCTGGCAGGGGCTGTGGGTCGGGAGTGAGGGGCACCGGCAGACGGGTGGCAGGGGGGATACACTGGGGCTGGGCTGGCAGGGGCTGTGGGTCGGGAGTGAGGGGCACCGGCAGATGGGGGGTAGGGGGGATACAGCAGGGCTGGGCTGGCAGGGGCTGGGGGTTGGGAGTGAGGGGCACCGGCAGACGGGGGGCAGGGGGGATACAGCGGGGCTGGGCTGGCAGGGGCTGTGGGTCGGGAGTGAGGGGCACCGGCAGATGGGGGGTAGGGGGGATACAGCGGGGCTGGGCTGGCAGGGGCTGCGGGTCGGGAGTGAGGGGCACCGGCAGACGGGGGGCAGGGGGGATACCCTGGGACTGGGGCTCGGCTGTTTCTCTCTTTTCCTGCCCGGAAGCCCCTGGATTGTTTGCTGGTGGCAGGAAACCGGGTCTATAAATAGTTGCCAGGGGCCCATTGTCTGGGTCCAGGCCCCCCCAGTGCTGAGCCGGTGACACCCCCTGTGACGAACTGGGACTGTTCTTACTGTGGTGTGTGAATGCTGACAGGGGAGTGTGACTAGGATGGTCTGCATCGGGGGATGGGAGCCGGCCCAAGGGAACATACCTGAGCTTGTAACATGAGAACCCAGGAGGGGGTTGGAGGTCAGGTGACTCCGGGGCCCGGGAAACTGATCAAAGGCTGTGGGAGGGGTCGCTGAAGGAGAGTGCTGGAAGCAGGCTGGAAGGAGGCTGGAGAGATGGCTGGGAGGCAGAGATGGCTCTGACCCCCCAAGGGGGGTGGGCTGGCATGCCCTGGGACCCCAAGCTGGACCTAACTGAGGGGGGCCCTGTTGTCTGTGCCTGCAAGACCTGTCTTGGACTGTATTCCTGTCATCCAAATAAACCTTCTGCTTTACTGGCTGGCTGAGAGTCATGGTGAATCGCAGGAAGCCGGGGGTGCAGGGCCCTAACTCCCCCACAATCCGCAACAACTGGTGGCAGCGGTGGGATCTACTGCACCCCGTGGACGGCGCTTCCTGCAGTAAGTGACTGGGGAGCAGTAAAACGAAGGGGGATTGACGGGGACCAGGCCTGCTGAAGAGTGGGAGAGAGACGGTTATTACCCCTGGGAGTGTGTGACCAGCGAGAAGGACTTTTGCAGTAACAGGGTCCCCCGGGGGGATCGCAGCGAGTGGTCCCAGGGGCGGAGGAGTCTGCAGCTCGACCCTGGCAGAGAGGTGGTGACCTCGAGAAGGGCTGGCACACTAGGGGTCCCCCTGGGAACTGTGGGGAGCTGTGAGCACACAGGCCGGTGAGTGGCCAGCAGGAAGATGTATGCCAAGCGGCTTAAGAGCGACCTGGTGGAGCTGTGCAAGCAGAGGCGGCTGCGCATTGGGAGGCTCACCAAAGAACAGCTCATTGCCCAGCTAGAGGCGGAAGATCGCGCGAATGAACCGATCCCTGTGTCTCAGGGAAGCAGCCTGGCAAATGCAGCGCAGGCACCAGTGTCTGTCCCAGCTGGGAGTGGTCAGCCGGCTGCTGAGGGCTTCCCGAGACCCCTCCTTCCTATGCCTAGGGGAAGGGTGGGGAGGAGCCCAGCAAATACCGAAGGCGCCGTGGCCCCCCCGGCCAGCAGGGGACCCTCCCGGCGAAGCTCGCCCGCCAGCAGAGGATCCTCCCGGCGACGTTCGGCATCCGGGGAGCGGAATTGGCTGGAATGGGAGAAAGAGCTAAAACTGAGAGAGCTGGAGGATCGTGAACAACAGAGACAGCATGAAGAGAGACAGCGTCAGCATGAACGGGAGGAGAAAGAGAGACAGAGACAGGAGAATGAGAGACAGCATCAGCGTGAACTGGAACTGGTGAGATTGAAGGGCAGTGAACCCCCGGCTGCGGTCAGTGATGGGGGACCCAGGACTGCACGGAGCTTTGATAAGTGCATCATGGCCCCATACAAGGAGGGGGAGGACATGGATGACTTCCTGGAGGCCTTTGAGACGGCCTGCGAGCTGCACCGGGTTGATCCCGCGGACAGACTCCGGGTCCTTACCCCCTTACTGGACCCCAAATCCGTGGCATTGTACCGCCAACTGGGAGAGGCAGAGAAAGGGGACTACGAACTATTCAAAAAGGCCCTGCTACGTGAGTTTGGGCTGACTCCTGAGATGTACCGGGGAAGGTTCCGGAGTCAAGATAAAACCCCTGAGATCTCATATCTGCAACTAGCCGTCCGCATGGAAAGATACGCCAGCAAGTGGGCTGGTGGGGCCCAGACGAAGGAGGACCTGATTAAACTGCTGGTACTGGAGCAACTGTATGAGCGGTGCCCATCCGACCTGAGGCTGTGGTTGGTGGACAGAAAGCCAGAGAACCCGCGACACGCCGGGCAGCTGGCTGATGAGTTTGTAAAGAGCCGGTCAGGGGGTGGCAGGGAGGAGCCCCAAAGGAACAGGCCCGCCGCGATGCAGAGAGAGATTCACCCTGGGACCTCCCAAAGGGGGAATATGGGGAATCCCCTCCCACGGGGAATGCCCAGCGTCAGGGACAACCAACCGGCTCGAGGGGACCCACAGGACATGAGCTGCTATTACTGCGGCCGAAAAGGCCACGTTCGGGCCCAGTGCCCCAAGCTCAAGGACAGACTGAGCAGACCGAACCCGCACCGGGTTAACTTGGTAGAGGCCCAGACGGACGAGGGGCAGGCTTCTCACGCAAGAGGGGCTGGCAGCTTATCAACTGCTCAAGAGAGAGAAGGGCCCCAGGCCAGCTCCTCTAGGGGGCTGGATGCCCCAGACTCAGGGTTTTTGGTTTATACGGTGGGCGCGGGGCTGTCCCTCCGGAGAGAGTACCTTGTTCCCCTGGAGGTGGATGGGAGGAAGGTCAATGGATACTGGGATACGGGCGCAGAGGTGACGCTGGCCCGGCCCGAGGTGGTGGCCCCAGATCAGGTGGTACCCAACTCCTACCTGACCCTGACGGGGGTGGGCGGAACACCAGTCAAAGTGCCCGTGGCAAGGGTACACCTGAAGTGGGGGGCCAAGGAGGGCCCCAAGGATGTGGGGGTACACCCGTATTTGCCCACTGAGGTATTGATGGGGGGGGACCTGGAGAACTGGCCAAGCAACCCCCAAAAGGCACTGGTTGTGACCCGCAGTCAGAGCCGGCGAGGGGCCCTGCGCCCTGGCCTTGGGGGGGGTGCCTTGCCTGAGGCGCAGGACCCTAACCTGGTGGGGAGGGAACGCCCAGGGACGCGGCTCAGGGAGGCTGCAGCTTCGGACCCAGCGGGCGAGAAAGAGCAGGTGGCCATCCCTGTCCCAGCTGCTGAGTTCCAGGCCGAGTTACAGAGAGACCCCTCCTTGCGGAAGATAAGGGACCTGGCTGACCTCAATGCGGTACAGACCATGGAACGAGGTGGCCGGAAAAGGTTCCTGTGGGAGAAGGGGTTCCTGTACCGAGAATGGGCTCCCCCAGGGAAAATGGAGTCAGGGGGGATCAGGAGGCAGCTGGTAGTACCCCAGAAGTATCGCCGCCAGCTGCTGTGCCGGGCCCATGACATTCCCCTCTCAGGGCACCAGGGAACCTGGCGTACCCAGCAGAGGCTGCTACGGAGCTTTTACTGGCCTGGGGTCTTTGTTACTGTCCGACAGTACTGCCGATCCTGTGACCCCTGTCAGAGGGGCAGGAAGGCCTGGGACAAGGGGAAAACAGCTTTAGGACCCTTGCCCAGCATAAAGGATCCTTTCCGGAGGGTGGCCAAGGTTAAAAGGGCGGCTCTAAACCAAGCGAGCCCAAAGCACAGACCTCCAGACTGGAGCGCTGGGAGAAGACCACAGCCCAGTTGGAACCCCAGAGGTATGGGGGTGGGAAAAGGGCACAGGCCGCATAAACCTTCCCACCTGCGAACTGCGAGTGCCATCAAGCACCCCCGACCTAAGGGGGCGCGTGGAACGGAAGGGGCCTGGTGTAACTCCCACCAAGGAACTGGAGGGATGCGGGGGCATCCATGGGAACGGGGGTAGGTTCGAACTTCCCCAGGTCACTGGCTAAAGTGACCCCGCTCAGTTCGGTCTCGAAGGGGGGAGAGATGTGACGAACTGGGACTGTTCTTACTGTGGTGTGTGAATGCTGACAGGGGAGTGTGGCTAGGATGGTCTGCATCGGGGGATGGGTGCCGGCCCAAGGGAACATACCTGAGCTTGTAACATGAGAACCCAGGAGGGGGTTGGAGGTCAGGTGACTCCGGGGCCCGGGAAACTGAACAAAGGCTGTGGGAGGGGTCGCTAAAGGCAGAGGGCTGGAAGCAGGCTGGAAGGAGGCTGGAGAGTTGGCTGGGAGGCAGAGATGGCTCTGACCCCCCAAGGGGGCTGGGCTGGCATGCCCTGGGACCCCAAGCTGGACCTAACTGAGGGGGGCCCTGTTGTCTGTGCCTGCAAGACCTGTCTTGGACTGTATTCCTGTCATCCAAATAAACCTTCTGCTTTACTGGCTGGCTGAGAGTCATGGTGAATCGCAGGAAGCCGGGGGTGCAGGGCCCTAACTCCCCCACAATCCGCAACACCCCCTCCCACACTTTCCTCCCCAGGAACCCTGCACCAAACGGGTGAAACCTGTCGCCAAGACCCTGTCGGGCTCGGGGCCCCCGTCGGCCAAGGTGACACCCCTGAAACGCCTGAGCCAGTCGATCCAGGTACACGGGGATCCCCCTCACCCGGCACTACGGGGGCCAGGACACATGGAGCAGGGCTGTGCGCAGCCCCCTGCAGCAGGGAGAGGGGGTGGGATGGGGGGGTCCCCTGAGGATGGGGGTGCAGGGCTGGGTGGGCTGGGGACCATGGAGTGGAGGGGGCAGGGCCTGTATTCCGCTCTCAGCCAATCACTGTCCATCCCGCCCTCGCCCCCACCCCAGAGGTCCATCAGCTTCAAGGCGGAGCCCCGCCCCCCAGGCTACGTCCCGCCCCCCCGGGCCGGGGGCTGCCGGCGCCGCAGCAGCAAACTCTGGAGCGAGACTTTCGACCGGGTCAGTGAGGAGCTCTCGGCCCATGAGGTGAAACGACAGGAGGTGAGGGGCGGGGCCAGTCGCAGGGGGCGGGGCCAGCAGGCATGGGGTGGAGCCTGGGGAGAAGAGCGGTGGGGGAGGAGCCAGGCGGGGGCGGGGCCGGGAGCAGGTGGGGGAGGAGCCCGGCGGGGGCGGGGCCGGGAGCAGGTGGGGGAGGAGCCAGGCGGGGGCGGGGCCGGGAACAGGTGGGGGAGGAGTCAGGCGGGGGCGGTGCTGGGAACAGGTGGGGGAGGAGTCAGGCGGGGGCGGTGCTGGGAACAGGTGGGGGAGGAGTCAGGCGGGGGCGGGGCTGGGAACAGGTGGGGAGGAGCCCGGCGGGGGCGGGGCTGGGAACAGGTGGGGGAGGAGTCAGGCGGGGGCGGGGCTGGGAGCAGGTGGGGGAGGAGCCAGGCGGGAGGCACCATGGGGGTATCTGGGGACTTAGCTGGACCCTCCCCCCCCAGGTGATCTTCGAGCTGATGCAGGGGGAGCAGCAACTGGTGGACGATTTGAACCTGGTGAAAAAGGTACCTCCCCCCCCCTTAGATGAGGGGCGCTGGGGGGTGGGGTCCCAGCGGGGGAAGTGGGGATCTCAGCAGGGGGGTGTTGCGCAGCGGGGGACTCGACGGGGGGCAGCAGGGGGCTGGGGGGGGAATTGGGGGGCTCAGTAGGGGGTGCTGTGTAGCAGGGGGTTGGGGGCAGCTGGGGGCTCAGCAGGGGGTAGTGGGGGGTTGCTGGAGGTAGTGGGGGGTGCTGTGCTGTGGGGGGATTTGGGGGGGCTGCGGGGGGACTTGGGGGGCTGTGGGGGTGCTGTGCTGTGGGGGGATTTGGGGGGCTGTCGGGGGCGCTGTGCTGTGGGGGGAATTGGAAGGGCTGCGGGGGGATTTGGGGGGCTGTGGGGGGCGCTGTGCTGTGGGGGGCGCTGTGCTGCGGGGGGATTTGGGGGTGCTGCGGGGGGACTTGGGGGGGCTGCGGGGGGCGCTCTCACCCCCTGCCCCTTGCAGAACTACTACGAGCCGATGCTGACGCTGGCCATCCTGCCCGAGGCCGAGCTGCGCGAGATCTTCGGGACCCTGGATTCCCTGGCCCCGCTGCACGAAGGTACAGCCTAGGGGGAGACTCCCTGCCCCATGGATGGGGGGAGGGTGGGAGCCCACTTTGCTGCTATTCCCCCCCCCCGCACTGGCGCCCCCTGCAGCAGGCTGCTCCCCCTACAACTCCTGGATTTTGGCCAGCGGGAAGCGCAGCTCCCTGCCCGGGGGGGACAGGGGTGATCCCTGCACTGACCCACCCCCCCCCTTTTGCAGACTTGCTGGGGCGGCTGATGGGTCTGAGGCAGGAGGACGGGACGGTGCCTGAGCTGGGACCCACCCTGCTGGACTGGGTAAGGGCCGGGGTGGGAGGCTGGGGTCAATGGGGGGAGGCTGACATCTATGGGGCTGGGGATGTTAGGAGGGGGGAGCAGGGGGTTGGGGGAGGAGCTATGGGGAGGGGGATGGGCATGGTGGGCTGAGGGGAAGGACAAGGGGGCTGGGAGGAAGGAAGTGGGGAATACTTGGGGGGCAGGGGCTTGGGGGGGATGGGCAGGAGGGAATGAGGGAGGGGTTGGGGACCAGGAATGGGGAGATCTGAGGAGGGCAGGACCCCCCAGGGGGGAGAAGAGGGTGGGGCGAGGGGTTTCCCCCTGGCTGGGCAGTGGGGCGCTGTCTAGTGTGGGGGGAGGGGGAGGTGTAACAGGACACCCCAGCTCAGCCTGGGGACCCCTGGCCTGGTGCGTGTGGGTGCCAGGAACGGGGAACCCCCAGAGCACAGGCCGTGACTGGCTCCCTGTCCCGTCCCCCCCCCCCGCAGCTGCCCAGGTTGCAGGCCTACGAACCCTACTGCTGCCACCAGGTGTGGGCCAAGGCGCGGCTGGACAGCCGGAAGCGGGAGCCGGCCGTGGGGGAATTCCTGCGCCTCTGCCAGGAGTCGGCCTTCAGCCGCAAGCTGGAGCTGTGGAGTTTCCTGGACCTGCCCCGCAGCCGCCTGGTCAAGTACCCGCTGCTGCTGCGGGAGGTGCTGCGCCAGACGCCCCCCGAGCACCCCGACCACGGGGCCCTGCAGCGGGCGGTGAGAGGGAGGGCTAAGGCCACAAGGGGGGGGAGGGGGGGCAGAGGGTCCCCGTGCTCCCCGCAGGGAGGGGGTGGGCACCGTGGGGGGGGGGGCAGAGGGTCCCCATGTGCCTGCAGGGAGGGGGTGGGCACTGTGGGGGGGGGGCAGAGGGTCCCCAGGTGCCCTGCAGGGAGGGGGTGGGGACCGTGGGGGGGCAGAAGGTCCCCATGTGCCTGCAGGGAGGGGGTGGGCACTGTGGGGGGGCAGAGGGTCCCCATGCTCCCCGCAGGGAGGGGGTGAGCCCCATGGGGGGGCAGAGAGTCCCCATGTGTCTGTAGGGAGGGGGTGAGCCCCATGGGGGGGCAGAGGGTCCCCGTGCACCCCGCAGGGAGGGGTGGGCCCTGTGGGGGGGCAGAGGGTCCCCGTGCACCCTGTAGGGAGGGGGTGGGCACCGTAGGGGGGCAGAGGGTCCCCGTGCACCCCGCAGGGAGGGGTGGGCCCCGTGGGGAGGACAGAGGGTTCCCGAGCCCCCCCGCAGAGACAGGCGAGGACCCTGCTGACCTGTGACCCGGGGCGGGGGGGCAGGTGGCGCTGGCCCAGGACCTGGTGGGGCTGATCAACAGGAAGACGGGGGAGGCCGAGTGCCGCTACTACCAGCAACGGCTGAGCTACCCTGATGGGGGCCCCCGGCACCCCGGCATCGACCGCTCCAGCCTGCTGCTCTGCCACGGCGAACTCCGCAACAGCAAGGGGCAGGTACCGGCCTCCCTCCCCACAGCCAGGGCTGGGCGCTAGGGGGCACCGTGCCGCAGGGAGCCGGGCGGGGGGCTGGGCGTTGGAGTGGCTGGGGGGCGGAGGCTGGGCAATGGGAGGTGCTGGGGGGCAGGGGCCTGGGGGGTGCTGGGGGGCAGGGGCCTGGGGGGTGCCGGGGGGCAGGGGCCTGGCACTGGGGGGCGGAGGCTGGGCACTGGTGGGTGCCGGGGGGCAGGGGCCGGGCACTGGGGGGTGCCGGGGGGCAGTGGCCAGGCACTGGAGGGTGGAGGCCGGGCACTGGGGGATGCCGGGGGGCAGGGGCCAGGCACTGGAGGGTGGAGGCCGGGCACTGGGGGATGCCGGGGGGCAGGGGCTGGGCACTGGGGTTGCCATAGGGTGGGGCCCTGCAGGGGGTTGGTGGGCGGGGGCTGGGCATTGGGGGGTGCCAGGGGGTGGGGACACTATCTCTGAGTTCGGTTTACAGCGCTTGAACCCAGGAGTCCTGGCTCCAAGCCCCTCCCTGCTCGTTCTAACCACTAGGCCCCACTCCCCTGCCGGAGCTGGGGCAAGAACTCAGGTGTCCTGACCCCCCTCCCCTCCCGGCAGAGGCTGCACGTGTTCCTGTTCCAGGAGGCGCTGGTGCTGACCCGGCCCGTCCTGCAGGGCCAGCACGTCGTCTTCCAGGTCCAGGGGCCTCCCCTGCCCGTCGGCCAGCTGGAGGTGCAGGACCTGCCTGACGGGGGGCCCCGGCTCGGGGGGGCCCTGCGCGAGCGCGGTAGGTGCCCCCCATGTCAGCTGGGATTCCCCTGGCAACCCTCCCTTTGCTCCCCCACCCCGTGCAACCTCCACGCCCCCACTGGGATCCCTGCCCCCCCGGTTCACGTCGGCTGCTGGAGATGGTTGGGGGGGGTCAGCTGGGGGGGGGACTGGCTGGGGGGGGGAAGCGGGGGACAGTCTGGCTGGGATGGCGAGGCCCGGTGATGGGGCAGGCTGGGTGATGGGGCAGGTGGGCTGGCTGGGATGGGGGGGGCCAGGCCGGTAGCGGATTCCCCCCCCCCCGTTTGACCCCCTCCTCCCCCCAGCCAGGAGCTGCCTGCGGGTCAGCGCCGGGGCCCAGGCCCACACGCTGCAGGCGGCCGACGCCTTCGACAAGCAGCAGTGGTTGAGCCGCCTGCGTCAGGCCCTGGCCGCCCGCCCCCCCCCGGAGCTCGAGTGCAGCCTGGGGCCCCTGGCTGCCCTGCGCCTGGACTGCGACCCCCCCATGGACCACACCTGAGCCGGGGCCCCCCCGCCGCCAGCACCCGGGGTTCACCATCACGTGGAGCTGAGAGCTGAGCCGCCTGGACGCCTGGGTCCCTCCGTGACAGGCCCACGGAGCCGAATTCATCTTTCTCCATCTCTCCCCGGACTCCTGGGTCCATCCCCCCCCCCCTGTATTTATTGCGGCCGAGGGCTATTAACCCCACGCGGGCTGCTCTCGGGCCGTCTCCCCTCCCGCGGCGGTCCTGCCCCCCCCCCAGGTTGGAAGACGAAGCTGCCCCCTGGCCACCCTGGATTGTGAGTGGGGGGCCCGGGGCTGCCCCTCTGCGGGGGGCCCTCGCGTGTCCCTGCTGCCCTGTACCCCCCCCCCGGCCTTTCTGTGACCAGCTGCCAATAAACGTGTGATGGTCGCGGCCGGGCCCTGATTCCTCTGTGTCCCCCTCCCCCGTGCCGGGTAACCGGCTACTGCTGCTGCCAGCCAAGGGAGTCACCCCAGAGCTGCCCCCAGGAGTGCGGGGGGGGGAGGACTCTTGACTCTGGGCTCCCAACCCCCAGCTGTGCCCTGTCCTGGGGGAGGGGCTTAGGAGGGGGTGGAGCCACGGTGGGGGCAGGGACTGAGTCTGGCTGCAGAGGCACCAAGCCTGGGAGGGGAGGGGCTGGGTCAGGCCAGGGATCCTGCCTCCCGGCTGTGGCGAGAGGGCGTGGCCAGGAAGGGATCCTGCCCACAATTGGGCAGCTGTTGAGAGAGGGCGTGGCCAAGAAGGGATCCTGCCACCCAATTGGCCATCTGTGGCGAGAGGGCGTGGCCAGGCACGAACCCTGCCATCTGATTGGCCAGCTGTGGCTAGAGGGCGTGGCCAGGCAAGAACCCTGCCATCCGATTGGCCAGCTTGGGCGAGAGGGCGTGGCCAGGCAAGAACCCTGCCATCCGATTGGCCAGCTTGGGCGAGAGGGCGTGGCCAGGCAAGAACCCTGCCATCCGATTGGCCACCTGTGGAGGGCGCGGCCAGGCAGAGAGCCTGCTATTTGATTGACCAGCTGTGAAGGGAGGGCGTGGCCAGGAGTGAGCCTGCCAGCTGATTGGCCAACCACTACTAAGGGGCGTGGCTTGAGGAATCGCCTTAGCTCGCAGAGGGTGGAAGGGGGAGGGTTTTACAACATGCCTCATGATCTGATTGGTCCGTGATGGCGACACGCTGGGCCCTGACTGGCGAGGGGGCGGGGCCTGATGCGAAAGCTGCTCTGTGATTGGCTGGAGGCGGGGCCGGGGCCGGGGGTGTCATGGCGGCTGCCGCCTGGTCCGAGCGGGTCCGAGAGCTGCTGAAGCGGATGAACAACTTCCAGGAGCCCGGTGCGGGGGCGGGGCCTAGCCGGGGGCGGGAATCTACCGGGGGGGGGGAGTGTCCATGGTAACCGGCTCCTAAAGGCAGCGCCTGCTGCAATCGGCCGACACAAAATGGGGCACCGGCCACCCCTTTAATTCTTAAAGGGGAGGTGAGCGGGGGGAGTCAGCCGACAGACAATACCGGCTGCTGGCCTTTAATTCTTAAAGGGGAGGTGAGCGGGGGGGGAGTCAGCCGACAGATAATACCGGCGGGGAAGGAATTAGCCGACGGGAATGGCGGGGACTCGCTCACGTGCTTCGCTCCTTAAAGGCGCAGGGCGGGAATTCACTCCCCCGACAGGGACTGCAATTAAAGGGATGAGCCATCGCTCTTTAAAGGCGCAGGGCGGGGAGCTGGGAGGCTTGTGACCCCTTTAACTGTTAAAGGGGCAGGATTTAGTGGGGGGAGGGACCCACAGCTAATTAAAGGGACAGGTGGGGGCACTGGGCCGCAGGGGGCTCTGAGGTGCAGGAGGTCAGTGGGGCGGGGGGCACTGGGGTGCAGGGAGCGGGCAGGGGGCTCAGAGGCGCAGGGGTTTGGTGGGGCGGGGGGCTCTGAGGCGCAGGGGTTTGGTGGGGCGGGGGGCTCTGAGGTGCAGGAGGTCAGTGGGGCGGGGGGCACTGGGGTGCAGGGCGGGGGCAGGGGGCTCTGAGGTGCAGGGGTTTGTGGGGCGGGGGGCTCTGAGGTGCAGGAGGTCAGTGGGGCGGGGGGCACTGGGGTGCAGGGAGCGGGCAGGGGGCTCTGAGGCGCAGGAGGTCGGGGGGGCGGGGGGCACTGGGGTGCAGGGCGGGGGCAGGGGGCTCAGAGGCGCAGGAGGTCGGTGGGGCGGGGGGCACTGGGGTGCAGGGCGGGGGCAGGGGGCTCAGAGGCGCAGGGGTTTGGTGGGGCGGGGGGCTCTGAGGCGCAGGGAGCGGGCAGGGGGCTCAGACGTGCAGGGATTTGGTGGAGCGGGGGCACTGGGGTGCAGGGAGCGGGCAGGGGGCTCTGAGGCGCAGGAGGTCGGGGGGGCACTGGGCGGCAGGGAGCGGGCAGGGGGCTGAGAGGCGCAGGGGGCGGGGGGCACTGGGCGGCAGGGAGCGGGCAGGGGGCTGAGAGGCGCAGGGGGCGGGGGGCACTGGGCGGCAGGGAGCGGGCAGGGGGCTGAGAGGCGCAGGGGGCGGGGGGCACTGGGCGGCAGGGAGCGGGCAGGGGGCTGAGAGGCGCAGGGGGCGGGGGCACTGGGCGGCAGGGAGTGGGCAGGGGGCTGAGAGGCGCGGGGGGCACTGGGCCACAGGGAGTGGGCAGGGAGCTGAGAGGCGCGGGGGGCGGGGGGCACTGGGCTGCAGGGAGCGGGGCAGGGGGCTCTGAGGTGCAGGAGGTCGGGGGGTGGGGGGGCACTGGGCCGCGGTCAGGGGGCTCGGGGGGCGGGAGCTCTGAGCTACAGGGTGTCCGTGTGAGGGGGTCTGACCTTGGCCCTCTCCCCAGGCTCATCCCGGGACCAGTGCCTGCCGTTCCTGGTGGCTGGGCAGCGCGTGGGCTCTGTGCCCGCCCCGGTTGCCCAGAGGCTCCAGGGCTACCCGGCCGTGTTCACCGTGTGCCCCGAGCCCGGCGGGCCCGGCCGTGTCGAGCTCTGCCGGAGCTGGCATCCCACGAGCAGCGCACGGCTGCCGTGGGGCAGGTGCTCACGGAGCTGCGGGACCTGGGGGCTTTCCCCTGCCTGCGCGAATGGAGAGACGAGGTGAGAGGCCGGGCGCCCAGCACTGGGGGGAGGGGGAGTGGGGGCTAGTGGGGAGCGGGCTGGGAGCCAGGACTCCTGGGTTCTCAGCTGGGCCCCGTGTCCTTGCAGCACTATGAGGTGATGCCCCGGTTCTGCGACCCGCCTCTGTTCAGCATGGAGCGTGCGGCCACCGGTGAGTCCTGCTGGCTGGGGGGGGTGGGGGAGGGAAGGGAGGTGCAGTGGGGAGGAGCTGAGGGCAGAGTGGGGGGGCAGGGAGGCGCTGAGTGGGTAGGGGAGGAGCTGGGGGGCAGAGTGGGGGAGTGGAATGGGGTAGGGAGGTGCAGTGGGGAGGGGCTGAGTGGGGGAGTGGAATGGGGTAGGGAGGTGCAGTGGGGAGGGCAGATAGGAGGGCGTGGGGGTGGCAGGGAGGCGCTGAGTGGGGAGGGGAGGAGCTGGGGGCGGAGTGGGGAGTGGAATGGGTAGGAGGTGCAGTGGGGAGGGGCTGAGTGGGGGAGTGGAATGGGTAGGGAGGTGCAGTGGGGAGGGCAGATAGGAGGGCGTGGGGGTGGCAGGGAGGCGCTGAGTGGGGAGGGGAGGAGCTGGGGGGCGGAGTGGGGGAGTGGAATGGGGTAGGGAGGTGCAGTGGGGAGGGGCTGAGTGGGGGAGTGGAATGGGGTAGGGAGGTGCAGTGGGGAGGGCAGATAGGAGGGCGTGGGGGTGGCAGGGAGGCGCTGAGTGGGGAGGGGAGGAGCTGGGGGGCGGAGTGGGGGAGTGGAATGGGGTAGGGAGGTGCAGTGGGGAGGGTAGATAGGAGGGTGGGGGGAGGCAGGAAGGTGGGACGGCCTGGGGGGGCCGAATGGGGAGGGGAGAAGTGACGGCCTGGGGGTGCTCGGGGGAAACCCCTCCACTGACCTTCCCCCTCCCCTCCCCAGCGCTGCTGGGGGTTCGCTGCTACGGCACCCACCTGAACGGCTACACCTGGCGCAGGGGCCGCCCCTGCATGTGGCTGGGCCGCCGCGCCCTCACCAAGCCCACCTACCCCGGCCAGCTGGACAACCTGGTGAGGGGGGCACCGCTGGGGAGGGGCACGGGGCTGGATGCAGGGGGCGGAGCACTGGGGGGAGGGGTTCTGTGGCAGCCGGCTGCACCCGCACCGGAGAGGCTCCGGGGGGAGGTACCACGCTGGAGGGGCCCGGGGCAAGGTACCATGCCACAGGGGCCTAGGGGGAGGTACCACGCTGGGGGGAAGGTACCACGCTGGAGGGGCCCGGGGCAAGGTACCATGCCACAGGGGCCTAGGGGGAGGTACCACGCTGGGGGGAAGGTACCACGCTGGAGGGGACCGGGGCAAGGTACCATGCCACAGGGGCCTAGGGGGAGGTACCACGCTGGAGGGGCCCGGGGCAAGGTACCATGCCACAGGGGCCTAGGGGGAGGTACCATGTCAGAGACACCCAGGGGGAGGCACAATGCCAGAGAGGCCTGGGAGGAAGGAACCACATTAGAGAGGCCCGGGGGAGGTACCCCACGTGCAGGGCGCTGCCCTCACTCCCTGCTGTCCCCCAGGCGGCGGGGGGCATCGCGGTGGGGCTGGGGGTGACGGAGACGCTGGTGAAGGAGTGCCAGGAGGAGGCCTGCATCCCCCCCGCGCTGGCAGCCCAGGCCCGGCCCGTGGGCACCATCAGGTAACTCGGGGTGGGGGGGTCACCCTCTCTAACCCCCCCCTCTAACCCCCCTTTCCTCTCTGCTCTGACCCACCCCAGCCCCTAGATCTGCCAGGTCAGCATCACCATGTGGCCAAGAGGAGAACTGCATCTGCAGGGGGCTGAGCCCAGCACCATGGGGGTGGAAACCAGGCAGGGTCCAATGGGGAGCCGCTCTCCCCCTCCAGCACCCACCCTGCTGACCCCCTCTCCCCTCCCCCTAGCTACACCTATGAAGACCATCGGGGCATCTTCCCCGAGTGCCAGTTTGTCTTCGACCTGGAGCTGCCCGAGGAGTTCGAGCCCCACGTGGGCGATGGGGAGATGCAGGAGTTTTACCTGTTGGGCCTCGATGAGGTGAGCGGTGGGCAGGGGGCGCTCTCCCTTGCCAGTCAGGGCCAGGTGCTGTGGGGCACCGTGCTGTGGGGCAAAGTGCTCAGTAGGGGGCACTTCCCCCTGGCAGGCTGGGCACTGGGGGGCACCGTGCTGCAGGGAGGGGGTCAGGGGCACCCGGCCAGGCAGTTAGCGCTGCCGCTCCTGCCCTGCCCTGCCCCACCCCGAGGGAGGTTGCGTTGGTTATCGCCCATGGCGACAGCCCATGACCATACACTTCTTAGGGAGCGCCAGGCACCGTTATGTGTGGCTGTTTCCCAGCTGCTCCGCTCCAGAGGTGGCTGCTTCTCCATGGAAGGCCAGACAGCCGCCCGCCCACAGCTGGTCTCTCTCCCGCAGGTGAAGGACGCCATCGCGTCAGGTGACTTCAAACCCAACTGTGCGCTGGTCGCCCTGGATTTCCTCATCCGGCACGGCCACCTCCAGCCTGATCATGGTGAGGGGACAGCCCCGAGCTCGGCTAGCAGGGGCTGCGGGTCAGAAGTAGGGGCACCAGCTGAGCTGGGGGAGGCACAGGGGCTACAGGTCGGGAGTGAGGGGCACGGGCAGGGCGGAGCCAGGGGCTGGGGGGTGGGAGTGGGGCTTCGCACCAGCCTCTCACCCCCTGTTCTCCCCACAGAGCCCCACTACGCCGAGCTGGTCGAGGGGCTGCACCGGAGCAGGTGAGACGTCGCCGCTCGTCTCCACTTCTGCTGCCCCTACCCAGCGACCCCCGCTCCTGTGATAAGGGTGCCAGGACACAGGGCCCCACCCCTCTGCACCCCGCCCCCCGGCACCTGCCTGAATAAATCCTCAAACCCTCAGCTGCTGTGTGCGTCTGGCTCTGGGGGGGCGCAGCTCACACACCGCAGGGCCCGTCCCCTCCAGCAGGGGGCGCAGGGCCCATCTCCTCCAGCAGGGGGCGCTGGACACACACAGGGCGCAGGGCCCGTCCCCTCCAGCAGGGGGCGCAGGGACCCACACAGAGCGCAGGGCCCGTCTCCTCCAGCAGGGGGCGCAGGGACCCACACAGAGCGCAGGGCCCGTCTCCTCCAGCAGGGGGCGCAGGGATACATAGGGTGCAGGGACCCACACAGCGCAGGGCCCATCTCCTCCAGCAGGGGGTGCTGGACACACACAGCGCAGGGCCTGTCCCCTCCAGCAGGGGGCGCAGGGACACACACACAGAGCGCAGGGCCCGTCTCCTCCAGCAGGGGGCGCAAGGACACACACACACAGCGCAGGGCCTGTCCCCTCCAGCAGGGGGCGCAGGGACCCACACAGCGCAGGGCCCATCCCCTCCAGCAGGGGGCGCAGGGACACACAGTCATTTTTCTCCTTTAATTAAAAAAAAGTTCATGGTGCCCCCTGCAGGGGAAGTCTCGAGGGGTGGGGCCTCACTCAGCCTCGTTGAAGCGGGTCAGCATGGTCTTGTGCAGCGTCTCGCGGTACGACTCGGCGGCCGAGACGCCGTAGGAGCTGCCACGGGCACCCAGGCCGGAGCCGCGCACTCGGGTCTGCGCCTGGGGAGGGGGAGACCTGGTGAGATCAGGGACCTGCCCCTCGGAACCACCCCAGGGGCCACGGGGTGCCCCACTCGCCCTGCCCCCGGTACCTCAATGGGGGTGACGATGCCTTGCTTCTTGCGGCCCAGGCCGCTGCCCTCCTTCCAGCCCATGGCCTGCAGCATGCGGCTCCCAATGTTATCGCTGCCCAGCCCGTCCCGCGTCGGCTGCTCAAAGTCTCTGCGGGGAGAGCAAAGGGTCAATGGCCGAGATGGGGATGTGGCCACCTCTGGGGCGGGGCAGCTGGGAACAGCCACACACAACGCCACTCGCCCACTGCTACGATGCAGCCACCTCTGGGGCGGGGCAGCTGGGGAACAACCGCACATAACGCTGCACGGGGACAGTTCAGCCAGCGCTGAGATACTGCCACCTCTGGAGAGGGGCGCTCCTGGAGGGCAGAGCTCCACCCTGACTGGGCGGGGCAGCATGGCAGGGGCGGGGCTTACACAGTGGCGGGCATCACAGCTGAGTACTTCCGCTTCTTGGGCTCCGGGGGCTCGGGGACGCCGTACTTCTCCCTGCGCTCGGCCGCGCGGTCCCGGTACTTCATCTGCCAGGGGAGGGGCCCATTAGAGCCAAGGTGAGCCCCCAGCCCCACCCCCTGACTGTACCCCCCACTCCTCCACTGTGCCCCCAACCCCTCCCTGGAGTCAGCGACCCCCAAGCCCCTGCATTCCTCCTTCCCCACTGTCCTGGTGCAGCATGGCCCCTCCATCATCCCATCCGCCCCCCCGCTCTACCCTGCCACGCCGGCCCCCTGCCCACCTCCATGTCGTTCTTCTCCAGCGCCTCCAGCTCCTGCTCAGACAGGTGGGCGCGGCGGTGAATCTCCAGGTTTTGCTGCAATCAAAGAAGAAGGTAGGTAGGGAAACCCGGGGGCTGAATCGGGGCTGGCACCCCCTAGAGGGGCCGGTCCCCGGGCCCCATTCCCCACCCCATGAGCCAGCCAGTCCCTGCCCTGGGGCTGATGGAAGCCAGCACCCCCTAGAGGGGCCGGTCCCCGGGCCCCATTCCCCACCCCATGAGCCAGCCAGTCCCTGCCCTGGGGCTGATGGAAGCCAGCACCCCCTAGAGGGGCCGGTCCCCGGGCCCCATTCCCCACCCCATGAGCCAGCCAGTCCCTGCCCTGGGGCTGATGGAAGCCAGCGTCCCCTAGAGGGGCCGGTCCCCGGGCCCCATTCCCCACCCCGTGAGCCAGCCAGTCCCTGCCCTGGGGCTGATGGAAGCCAGCGCCCCCTGGAGGGGCCGGTCCCCGGGCCCCATTCCCCACCCCGTGAGCCAGCCAGTCCCTGCCCTGGGGCTGATGGAAGCCAGCGTCCCCTGGAGGGGCCGGTCCCCGGGCCCCATTCCCCACCCCGTGAGCCAGCCAGTCCCTGCCCTGGGGCTGATGGAAGCCAGCGTCCCCTGGAGGGGCCGGTCCCGGGCCCCATTCCCCACCCCGTGAGCCAGCCAGTCCCTGCCCTGGGGCTGATGGAAGCCAGCGCCCCCTGGAGGGGACAGGCCCCGTGACCCCCCCACACACACCTTGTGCAGCCGAGAGCTGCTGGTGGCGGATCAGCGCCTCCTTGCTGGGGAACTGCCGGCGGCAGAGCAGACAGGCCAATTTGTGCCAGTCCGTGAGCTTCTCCTCCCGGTCGGATGCCCGCTCCGGCTCCTCCTCGCTGTCGCTCTCCCCGCTGTACGCGGCCACCAGCCCCCGCGGCGGGCTCTGCGGGGGGAAACAGCGCCATGGGGCCAGCTGGGCATGGGGGCCCCTCACCACTACACACCACGCCCTCCCTGAGCCAGGAGAGAACCCAGGAGTCCTGACTCCCAGCCCCCCCCCCCAACCCCCCACCGAGCCAGGAGAGAACCCAGGAGTCCTGGCTCCCAGCCACCCCCTGCCACTCTAACCACTAGTGCCCACTCCCCTCCCTGAGCCAGGAGAGAACGCAGGAGTCCTGCCTCCCAGCCCACCCCTGCTCTAACCACTAGACCCTACTTCCCCCCCCCCCCCCCCCACCCTCCCGAGCTGGGAGGGGACCCAGGCATCCTGCAGCACAGGGCACTTACCAGCCTGTCATCGCTGGCCAGCTTGGACAGGTCCATGGGCGTGTGCTGCCTCTCTGCCAGCGCCCCCTAGGGGAGAAGCACAGCAGTTCAGCTCAGCCAGGGGCCCTGGCGGGTTCTCCCCCACACCCACCTCCCCCATTGGACCCCATGCTGCGGGGGGACCGGTGGGAAGGGGTCCGGGGTTTTCCCCCGCGCCGGCAGTACCTTCTTCTCCAGGATGGCGTAGCCGGCGTCGGCCGTGGCCGACTCGCGCCGCTCGTCCTCCCGCAGCGAGCTGATCGGCTGGAAGCTGTTCTTGAAATTCTCCTTCTGTTTGTTGAGGCTGCTGGGCCAGCGCTCCATGTCCTTGGCGATCTGTGGGGGGCAGGGGGCCGTCAGTGGGGCACTGACCCCATGATGGGGGGCAGGGGGGGAAAGCTCGTAGACAGGCTGCAGGATTCTCCTTTGCTTTCTGTCCCAAGCCGCCCCACCCCAGAGCTGGCTGCATCTCAGCGCCGAGCAAGTTATCCCCATGCGGCCTTACGTGCGACTGTTCCCCAGCTGCCCCGCCCCAGAGCTGGCTGCATCTCAGCACCATATGAGGCATCCCCATGTGGCGTTACATGCAGCTGTTCCCCTGCTGTCCTGCCCCAGAGGTGGCTGCATCATGCCAGCGAAGGCTGGGCTGGCAACACCTCTTGTGCATCTAGAGGCAAACTACTTAACAGGCTGGATGGAAAAGGGGACCATGCAGCTCCCTGTGGGGTGGGGACAACCTCTGCTGAGCAGCGGGTGCGGAAAGGCCCTGTCCTACCCAGACCCCAAAGGGGGCCAGGACAGAGCGCTCCCAGGGGGCAGGCAGCACCCACCTGCTGAGCTGTTTTGGTCTTGTGTTTCTCCTTCTTCTCCTTTGCCCTCCTTGCCGCTGCCCCCAGAGCCGTCCTTGTGGGCGTCGGCGCCCCTGGTCGGAGGCCGGCACATAGGTCCTGCGCTCGCCGTCCCAGTACAGATACTGCTGGCTCTGTGCGTTGTAGTAGTACTGTGGGGCCAGAGAGATGGGGGGGCGTCAGGCGCTGCAGGCTGTGTGTCCCCCCACCCCCCGTCTGCACCCTCCCCCCCACAGGCTACATCCCCCCCAGCTCACCTGGGAGTTGGGGTCATAATAGAGACCGGTCAGCGGGTCGTAGTAATAGCCGGAGGTTTCGTCGTACTGGTAGGTGGATACGTCTGGGACAGCTGGGGGGTGCAGAGCGGGGCTCAGCCAGGGGGGCCGAGAGGGCCGACATCCCGGCCCCCCCAACACCCCTCCCAACATAGCATGTCTTCCCCGACAGCCCCCCCACACCACAGCCCTCCAACCCTCTCCCAATGTGGCACCCCCTCAGACCCCCCCACATCCTCCCCCACAAAACACAGCCCTCCAACCCCCCCCACATCCTCCCTATGTGGGCACACACACCCCCGGAGCCCCCACATCACCCCACATGAAGCATGGCCCCTCCGACCCCCCAGAGACCCCCCAATACAGCAGAGACCCACTCAGCCCCAACAAGGCCCCTCCCCCGATGGACCCCCCCCCCCCCAGCCCTCCACTCACGGTACTGGACCGTAGGGCTCCTGCAGCGTGGGGGTGGGCAGGGGCAGGCCGGGTGCTGGGCGCAGGAGAGGCGGCGCCGCTCGGCTGGGCTGGGGCTCGGCGTCTCGGGCTTCAGCACGGCCGGGGACACAATGGTGTAGGGCTGGCTCTGCGCAGGACAGCCGGCAGTGGGGAGACCGCCAGGAGAGCCCCCGACCCAGAGCAGGGTGGGGACACCCTGGGGAGAAACCCCCCTTACAGCCCCGGGCAGACCCCCCCAACCCAGAGCAGGGATGCAGAGACACCCCCCCCCACGCAGCCCTGAGCAGGGAGAGCCCCCCCCCATACAGCCCCCAAGCAGGGAGGAGACCCCCCCCCCCCCATACAGCCCCGGGCAGCCCCCAAGCAGGGAGAGCCCCCCTACCCCCACCAGCCCCGGCAAGCCCCCGAGCAGGGAGGAGACACCCCCCCCATATAGCCCTGGCCAGCCCCCAAGCAGGGAGAACACCCCCCCCACAGCGCCAGCCAGCCAGCCCAGAGCAGGGAGGAGAGACCCCCTCCCCCATAGAGCCCCAGCCAGCCCCCGAGCAGGGAGGGCAGACCCCTGCCCCGAGACCCAGGCTGACAGGCCTACCTGGGCAAGTGGCAGCGGTGGCCCTGGGCGGTGCCCCGCAGTCTCGGCTCCCGCCGGGCGGCTGGTACAACGACGGGCACGGCGGTGGTCTGGGCGGCGTGGGGGAAGCTCTGCAGGACGGGCAGCGAGTCGACGCCCGGCACGCCAGGCTCCAGGGACGGCTCCGCGACTGCCAGGGCAGGGGAGAGCTGGGGTGAGAGGGGGCCCCCCAGAGACCCACAGCCCAGGCTGGAGCCAACCAGGACTCCTGGGTTCTCTCCCTGGCTCCGGGAGGGGAGTGGGGGCTGGTGGTTAAAGCAGGGGGCTGGGAGCCAGGACTCCTGGGTTCTCTCCCTGGCTCCGGGGGGGGAGTGGGAGCTAGTGCTTGGGGGGGGAGGAGGGCTGGGGCGCCAGGACCCCAAGACATTTTAAAGCTTCTAAGTGAAGCAGGCGGGGGAAGGGGAGAACCCCACAGAGCCCCATGGCGAGGGGTAAGAGGCTGCCACAAGCCAACCTGACACAACAGGGGATCCAACCCCTGCCCCATCCCGGCCCCCAGGCGGTGGGGAAGGGGGCGCGAGGGGCCGGCCCCATGTCCCACGCCCGCTCTCACCTGTGGCTGCGGCCTCCCCGTTGGCGCCGGGCTGGGCCGGAGAGCCCCTTCAGGTAGGCATGGGAGTAGAGCGCCGGCTCCGCGCCGTAGGCCTCCTCCTGCTGGTAGTAGGCGTAGTCGGCCGGCTGCTCCTCCGAGGCCGCCCAGGCCCCCTCACTGCCCTGTGATGCCTGGGGGCAGAGAGCAGGGTTAGGGGGGCATAATGGTACCACCAGCCCTCACCCCTCGGCTGCCGTGGGGGCAGGGACACAGTTCCAGGTGTGGGGGCCTGCTGCCAGCCAGTCCCATCCCAGCCCCCAGCAGGGAGTCCTGGGGATTAACACCGCCAGGCCCCACCCCCACAGCAGGGAATCCTGGGGGTTAACGCCCTCCCCATGCCACTGCAGCAGGGAGTCCCAGGGATTCACACCCCCCCTACACACACTCCAAACTGCCCCACACCCCCGCGGGAGAGTTACCCACAAGCCCCTGGGCAGGGCGGGTTACCTGGGAGATGGCCCACTGGGCCGCAGCGATAGCAGTGCTGGCGACGGAGGCGGCGCTGATGCGGTTACTGTCGGAGGAGCCCATGTCCCTGTGGGGGGTGGGGCAAGGGAGTGTCAGTGGGTGGGGTGGGGTGGGGTGGGGTGGGATAGGGTGGGGGCCCCCTCCCCTGCACTCACCGCTTGGAGCCCTTGGCAAACTCCACGTTGATGGTCTTGCCGTCAATGTGCAGCGGCGGGTGCAAGGCCTGCAGGATCTGCAGGAGCTGGGCTGCCTCCTGGGGGGGGGGCAGATGGGGTGAGATGGGCCCAGACCCCCACCGCCCTCCCCTCCCAGAGCCAGGGAAGAGAACCCAGGAGACCTGGCCCCCAGCCCCCCGCTCTAACCACCAGACCCCACTCCCCCTCCCAGAGCCAGGGAGAGAGAACCCAGGAGACCTGGCCCCCAGCCCCCTGCTCTAACCACCAGCCCCCACTCCCCTCCCAGAGCCAGGGAGAGAACCCAGGAGTCCTGGCTCCCAGCCCCACTGCTCTAACCACCAGCCCCCACTCCCCTCCCAGCGCCGGGAGAGAACCCAGGAGTCCTGGCCCCCAGCCCCCTGCTCTAAGCACTACACCCCACTCCCCTCCCAGCGCCGGGAGAGAACCCAGGAGTCCTGGCCCCCAGCCCCCTGCTCTAAGCACTACACCCCACTCCCCTCCCAGAGCCAGGGAGAGAACCCAGGAGTCCTGGCCCCCAGCCCCCTGCTCTGACCCCCAGCGCCGGGAGGGGCCCCGGGGCTCACCACGATGGTGGCCAGCTGGATGAAGGCGAAGCCGCGGTTGAGCTGGGTCTGCTTGTCTTTGATGACGCGGACGTTGGAGGCGGAGAGCACCGCGTAGGGGGCCAGCGCCGCCAGGATCGACTCCATGGTGCTGTGCGGGTTCAGGTTCCGCAGGATGATTGCTGGGGGCGGGGGGGGGGGGGGGGGGGCGCGTGAGGAGGGACTAGAACCCCCCCCCCCCCGGCCCAACAGGCCCCCCCCCCGTCAGCCAGTTCCCGCCCCCTTAGAGTCCACCCCACCGTCAGGCTCCTCCCCCTTGGGGCCAACCCACTGCCAGTCAGGCACCCCCCCACCAGGCCACTCCCCCTTACAGCCTGCGTCAGCCAGACAACCCCACTTAGAACCCGCCCTAAACTATTCCTCCCAGGTACCCTCCATCCATTCCATTCCAGCCCACCCCACTCACCTGGGCACCGGTCCCACTGCCCCCCCGCCCTGCCACCCGATACCCCCTCCTGGCAACTGGCGTGCTCCCCAGAGCTCTCCCCCCGCTCCCCACACCCCTTCCCCGTCTCCCACAGCCCGCCCCCCCTGCTCCCCACGGCTCATCCCCCTTCCCCATCCCCCACAGCCCGCCCCCTGCTCCCCACGGCTCATCCCCCTTCCCCATCCCCCACAGCCCGCCCCCTGCTCCCCACGGCTCATCCCCCTTCCCCATCCCCCACAGCCCGCCCCCTGCTCCCCACGGCTCATCCCCCTTCCCCATCCCCCACAGCCCGCCCCCTGCTCCCCACGGCCAACTCCCCTTCCCCCCACTGCCCCCCCCGCCACACCTACCCTGCCACCCGATACCCCCTCCTGGCAACTGGCGTGCTCCCCAGAGCTCGCCCCCCGCTCCCCACGACCCACACCCCTTCCCCGTCTCCCACAGCCCACCCCCTGCTCCCCACGACCCACACCCCTTCCCCGTCTCCCACAGCCCACCCCCTGCTCCCCACGGCTCATCCCCCTTCCCTATCCCCCACAGCCCGCCCCCTGCTCCCCACGGCTCATCCCCCTTCCCCCCACAGCCCGCCCCCTGCTCCCCACGGCTCATCCCCCTTCCCCGTCTCCCACAGCCCGCCCCCTGCTCCCCACGGCTCATCCCCCTTCCCCGTCTCCCACAGCCCGCCCCCTGCTCCCCACGGCTCATCCCCCTTCCCCCCACAGCCCGCCCCCTGCTCCCCACGGCTCATCCCCCTTCCCCCCACAGCCCGCCCCCTGCTCCCCACGGCTCACCCCCTTCCCCATCCCCCACAGCCCGCCCCCTGCTCCCCACGGCTCATCCCCCTTCCCCCCACAGCCCGCCCCCTGCTCCCCAGGACCCACACCCCTTCCCCGTCTCCCACAGCCCGCCCCCTGCTCCCCACGGCTCATCCCCCTTCCCCCCACAGCCCGCCCCCTGCTCCCCACGGCTCATCCCCCTTCCCCATTCCCCCACAGCCCGCCCCCTGCTCCCCACGGCCAACTCCCCTTCCCCCCACTGCCCCCCCCGCCACACCTACCCTGCCACCCGATACCCCCTCCTGGCAACTGGCGTGCTCCCCAGAGCTCGCCCCCCGTTCCCCACGACCCACACCCCTTCCCCGTCTCCCACAGCCCGCCCCCTGCTCCCCACGGCTCATCCCCCTTCCCCATCCCCCACAGCCCACCCCCTGCTCCCCACGGCCAACTCCCCTTTCCCCCACAGCCCACCCCCCACGGCTCATCCCCCTTCCCCATCCCCCACAGCCCGCCCCCTGCTCCTCACGGCCAACTCCCCTTCCCCCCACAGCCCACCCCCCCGCTCCCCACGGCTCATCCCCCTTCCGCTCCCCATGACCCACACCCCATTCCCCCCGCCCCCCACAGCCTGCCCCCCGCTCACTGTCGTTGGCGTTCTCAGCGCAGGGCTCTGATGCCTGGGCCAGGGGCTGGGTTGCTGACAGCACCGAGGCCTGGTAGGGCTGTGGCAGGGGAAGGAGGCCCTGACTCAGTTCCCGGCCCGACAGCGCCACCAGCTGGTCTAGCCGACTCCCTGGGGGCAGCTTCTGCTCGGCCTCTGGATGGGGCAGAAAGCACGTATTAACCTGTGGGACTCCCCACTGCAGGGTCTGATGGGGGGGGGGGGGAATAGCTCAGCCAGGGCGCTAACCCGCGGGACTCCCCACTGCAGGGTCTGATGGGGGGGGGAGAATAGCTCAGCCAGGGCGCTAACCCACGGGACTCCCCACTGCAGGGTCTGATGGGGGGGGGGGGCGCATAGCTCAGCCAGGATGTTAACCCACAGGACTCCCCACTACAGGGTCTGATGGGGGGGGGAGAATAGCTCAGCCAGGGCGCTAACCCGCGGGACTCCCCACTGCAGGGTCTGATGTGGGGGGGGGGGGGGGATAGCTCAGCTAGGGCGCTAACCCACGGGACTCCCCACTACAGGGTCTGATGGGGGGGGATAGCTCAGCTAGGGCGCTAACCCACGGGACTCCCCACTGCAGGGTCTGATGGGGGGGGGGAATAGCTCAGCCAGGGCGCTAACCCGCGGGACTCCCCACTGCAGGGTCTGATGTGTGTGTGTGGGGGGAATAGCTCAGCCAGGGCGCTAACCCGCAGGACTCCCCACTGCAGGGTCTGATGTGGGGGGGGGGGGGGGGGGGAGAATAGCTCAGCTAGGGCGCTAACCCACGGGACTCCCCACTGCAGGGTCTGATGGGGGGTGGGGGAATAGCTCAGCTAGGGCGCTAACCCGCGGGACTCCCCACTGCAGGGTCTGATGTGGGGGGTGGGGGAATAGCTCAGCTAGGGCGCTAACCCGCGGGACTCCCCACTGCAGGGTCTGATGGGGGAGGGGGGGAGAAGATAGCTCAGCCAGGGCGCTAACCCATGGGACTCCCCACTGCAGGGTCTGATGGGGGGTGGGGGAATAGCTCAGCTAGGGCGCTAACCCGCGGGACTCCCCACTGCAGGGTCTGATGGGGGAGGGGGGGAGAAGATAGCTCAGCCAGGGCGCTAACCCACGGGACTCCCCACTGCAGGGTCTGATGGGGGGTGGGGGAATAGCTCAGCTAGGGCGCTAACCCGCGGGACTCCCCACTGCAGGGTCTGATGGGGGAGGGGGGGAGAAGATAGCTCAGCCAGGGCGCTAACCCACGGGACTCCCCACTGCAGGGTCTGATGGAGGGCTAAAACTAGCACTGTTTCTAGCTCACCTGATTTGGGAACGCCACATTTAAAGCATTTCTCCCTTCGTTTGAAATTCTGCACTCCACACTGAAACAGGAATTAACGAGAGACTCTTAATGGAGAGCGCCCTCTGCTGAGCCCCCCGCCACGCTCGGCCCTGACTGCCCCCTGCCAAGTCCCCCACAGCACAGCGCCCGGCCCTGACTGCCAAGGGAGAGCGCTCCCTGCCCAGCCCCCCGTCCCGCTCCCCGCAGCACAGCGTCCCCCAGTGCCCGCCCTGACTGCCAAGGGAGAGCGCCCTCTGCTGAGCCCCCCACCCCACTCCCCGCAGCACAGCGCCCAGTCCTGACTGCCAAGGGAGAGCGCCCCCTGCTGAGCCCCCCACCCCACTCCCCGCAGCACAGCGCCCGGTCCTGACTGCCAAGGGAGAGCGCCCTCTGCTGAGCCCCCCGTCCCGCTCCCCACAGCACGGCGTCCCCCAGTGCCCGCCCTGACTGCCAGGGGAGAGCACCCCCTGCCCAGCCCCCCTGTCCCGCTCCCCACAGCACGGCGTCCCCCAGTGCCCGCCCTGACTGCCAGGGGAGAGCGCCCCCTGCCCAGCCCCCCGTCCCGCTCCCCGCAGCACAGCACCCGGCCCTGACTGCCAGGGGAGAGCGCCCCCTGCCCAGCCCCCCGTCCCGCTCCCCGCAGCACGGAGTCCCACAGTGCCCTCCCTGACTGCCAGGGGAGAGCGCCCCCTGCCCAGCCCCCCCGTCCCGCTCCCCGCAACATGGCGTCCCCCAGTGCCCGCCCTGACTGCCAGGGGAGAGCGCCCCCTGCCCAGCCCCCCGTCCCGCTCCCCGCAGCACGGAGTCCCACAGTGCCCTCCCTGACTGCCAGGGGAGAGCGCCCCCTGCCCAGCCCCCCGTCCCGCTCCCCGCAGCACGGAGTCCCACAGTGCCCTCCCTGACTGCCAGGGGAGAGCACCCCCTGCCCAGCCTCCCCCCGCAGCACAGCGCCCCTTAGCTCAGTGGCCATCGCCCCCGGATCACAGCCCCCCTCCTGTACCTTGCTGCAGAGCCAGTCCTCATTTATCTTGGGCTTGGGGTCGCTGTAGTGCATGGAGACTTTCTGGCCCAGGATGCTGAGGGAGTGCTGCTGGGGGAAAGCAGAGCGGTGAGAGCCGGCGGGTGGCGGGGGGGCACCCGTCACTGCCTCAGCAGAGAGAGAGAGAGAGATTTAAACCCTTCTGCTGAACGGATGAGGGAGGGGAGGGAGGGAGGGAGGGAGGGGCCGCAGGCCCGGAGAGGTTTGGGTCTCGGCTACATGGCTACCGCAAAGCTAACCTGTGCCGGCCCAGCGTTTGGGGCTGCCGGCACGGCCGGCTCCGAGCTACCAACGGCTGCTAGGATGGAGGGAGCGGATGAGAGAGAGAGAGAGAGAGAGAGAGAGAGAAAGAGAGAGAGAGAAAGAGAGAGCAGCCATGATCCAAGACGCCCGCGCGGCACAACGCCTGACACCGCTGGGAACCACCGCTGCATGCCCTGCTAGCCAGCAGCTCCTCCGGCGACCTCTGGGCCACCACCTCGGTATGGCCCCCGCCCGCCCCCACCTCGGCCTAGCTGCTCTGCCTATGGCCCCGCCGGGGCCTGATCCGACGCCCTCTCCTGCGCAGCGCAGCGCCCCGCCGCCCCACCCCGCGAAGCACGGTGTCTCGGCCACGCACGGCGGCTCCCACTGGGGACGCCCGCCACGCGCTCGGCCCGGCTAGGAGAGGAACGGAGCCGCGCGGGTCAAGGGGCGTTGTCAAAGCCAATTCCAATCCACCAAGATCTCAGGGATACGGGGGCCTGGAGGCTGGTCTGACAGGTGTTCGCTCTTCTGCCCTGGGGCCTCCTCCGGGTCCGGTGGACACAGACTTAACGAAGGCTGACGCCAGGCGCCCTCCCTGCCCTAGCTCCTGGCGCTGGCACTGCCGCGGGAAAGCTCGCAGCCTGCCCCTCTGTGGGAGA
This sequence comes from Chrysemys picta bellii, assembly GCF_011386835.1. Taxonomy (NCBI): domain Eukaryota; kingdom Metazoa; phylum Chordata; order Testudines; family Emydidae; genus Chrysemys; species Chrysemys picta. The sequence goes on from NC_088807.1 coordinate 24,782,182, forward strand.
CTGGGGATGGAGTGACCTGCTGGAGGGCAGGAGAGGGGCCAGGTGCCAGTGTCAGGGCCCTGCGGCACGAAAAGGGGCTGGTGCCATCACTCAACATCCTCTTGTGCCATGCGCTCCGCCGCATGCCGTCCAGAGCGGGACAAAGAACCCAGGAGTCCTGGCACCCATCATTGCTGCTCTAAGCACTAGACAACACTCCGCTTGCGGAGCCATGGAGAGAACCTAGGAGTCCCGGCTGCCAGCACCTCCTGCTCTAACCACTAACCCCCACTCCCCACCCGGAGCCAGGCACACAACACATGCGTCCTCATTCCTAGCCACCCCCCAGAACACACTTGTCAGAGACACGGAGAGAACCCAGGAGTCCTGGCTCCTGGTCCCCATGTTCTAAGCACGCTCCCTCCCAGGGCTGGGAAGAGAACCCAGGAGTCCTGGCTCTCAGTCCCTCCCTGCTCTAACCACTAGACCGCATTCCCCTCCCAGAGCCAGGGAGAGAACCCAGGCGTCCGGGCTCCCAGCCCCCCCTGCTCTAACCACTAGACCCCACTCCCCTCCCAGAGCCAGGGAGAGAACCCAGGCGTCCTGGCTCTAAGCCCTAGTGAGTCCCTAAGGGGGTGGGGGGTGATGCTCTCCCTGGGGGGCTGGAGCAGGCCCAGGCTTGTGGGTCGGGCGGTAACAGGAGCAGTACTTGTGGGGGTCAAGTGCGGCAAAGCAACCTGATTGGCTTCCATCCATCGGGTAGCGTCCTGCAAGTGATTAAACTCGACGAAGGCGAAGCCGCGGCTCTGACCTGGAGGACAGCATTCAGATACAGACGCAGTGTGTTAGTCAACAGATCCAGCCAACATCACGCACCCTCTCGCTGCACCCCTGGGGCGGGGCCGGGGGCGCGGAGGGGGCACCCTGCCTGGACACGTGGGCGGGGGGCAAGGGCAGGGGAAGAACCAGCCACGCAGCCATGGGGCTGCTAGCACAACAGAGCCCTGGAGTACTGGCTCCCAGCCCCCCACCTCTAACCACTAGACCCCCCTCCCCTCCCAGAGCCGGGGGGAGAACCCAGGTGTCCTGGCTCCCAGCCCCCCACCTCTAACCACTAGACCCCCCTCCCAGAGCCAGGGAGAAAACCCAGGAGTCCTGGCTCCCAGCCCCCCACCTCTAACCACTAGACCCCCCTCCCCTCCCAGAGCCGGGGAGAGAATCCAGGAGTCCTGGCTCCCAGCCCCCCACCTCTAACCACTAGACCCCACTCCCCTGCCAGAGCCGGGGAGAAAACCCAGGAGTCCTGGCTCCCAGCCCCCCCTTCTCTAACCACTAGACCCCACTCCCCTGCCAGAGCCGGGGAGAAAACCCAGGAGTCCTGGCTCCCAGCCCCCCACCTCTAACCACTAGACCCCAGCCCCCTCTCAGAGCCAGACCAGCTCCCTCTCCACTTGCCCATGCGGCCTCCCCAGAGCATTGCTCTCCCATAGGGAGAACGGGCTCCAGCCCCCCACCCTGCTGCTCAGGGTCCTAGGACCCGGCTCTGGTCACAGGCTCCCCATAGCACAGCACTCCTAGCGTCACGCTGGGGTACTGGTGTGAGCACGGCTTGCCAGGGCAGAGCACCCCCTGCAGAGCCCCCCGCCCTGCAGCACGGCACCCCCAGCGCCCGGCCCTGACTGCCAGTGAGCACCCCCTGCAAAGCCCCCCCGCCCTACAGCACAGCGCCCCCCCCCGTGCCCGGCCCTATCTGCCAGGGGAGAGCGCCCCCTGCCCAGGTCTCCCCGTTAAGCACAGGTTTTGCTCTGTCCCATCGCACAGATCCCCTTTGCCTTTAGCTCGGCCTGGCTGAGGGTTCCCAAGCTAGCCCCAGCTGAGCCGCGCAGCAGCCTGCTGGGGGCTGGGGGTAAGGACTCCAGTGGGTGCCTGCCCCCCGTCCCCCCCACCTCCGCTGAACGATGTGGGACAAACCCGCACCCAAGCCCCAGGCTCCAGATCCCAGCATGCAGTGCTCCAAGCACTGGGCCAGTGCATGCTGGGAAACATCTCTGCAGGGGGCTGTGCCTTGAGCTGCGGGGGCGGGGGGAGGCGCTGAAAGTTGGGCTCCGCTCCACAGCGTCCCTGTGAGGCCTGGCACAACACAGAGCTAATGCAGAGAACAAAATATCCATATCTACACACCCTGCTTTGGAAGGTACGAGGACACTGGCTCTGTGTGTGTGTGCGTATGTGAGTGAGTGAGTGTGCGACACACACCAAGGAAATACCTTCGAGACAACAGCCAACTCACCTGTTCAGCCCAGCCCATCCTGGCCACGCGCTCCCCAGAAGGGCTGGCCCAGTGCCGGCGTTCCCTAGCGCCGGCTCTCTCTGGGAGCAAACCGGGCCGCAGCAGAACCCAGCCGCGGCCTCTAGCATGGCCTCGGTCCAGCCAGGGTTCGCGCCCAGCAAGGAGGGGAGGGGGGGGGCACGCGCCTGGCCGAGGATTCCTCCGCGCTCCCCGAGGACAGGGAGAGAGAGCAGCGAGGGCGGGATCCGCCTGCAGACTGACCGAACCGGCCCTGCGGGCAGGGGTCTGGTACCAGCCAAAAGCCTAGTGCGGGCTGGGAAGCCGGCCGCACCAGGGCCTGGGCAATTTCTGCTAGCGAGAGAGACACACCGAGCGCGCGCGCTGCAGGGGGAACCACCGCGGGCTCCCAGCCGGAAAGGGGGGGCAGGAGGCAGAACTGTGAACAGACGCTCACCTGAGGCTTTGTTCCGCATCAGCCGCACCTCGCGGGGCTGGATCCCGTGCGCCTGCAGCTGGGCCCGGATCTGCGGGGGGAGCACATGGTAGGAGCACAGTCAGCACTGTCCACCTCCAGGGTGCAGACAAGGGGAAACTGAGGTAGAAGGCGCCACTCATGTGACATCCTGCAGCTGATCAGTGGAAAAGCAGCTCCCAGCACCCTCCCTTCCTACAACCACTAGACCCCACTCTCCTCCCAGAGCTGGGGAAAAGAACCCAGGCGTTCTGGTTCCCAGCCCCCCTCCCAAGCACTAGACCCCACTCTCCTCCCAGAGCTGGGGAAGAGAACCCAGGAGTCCTGGTTCCCAGTACCCCTCCCAAGCACTAGACCCCACTCTCCTCCCAAAGCCGGGGAAAAGAACCCAGGAGTCCTGGCTCCCAGCCCCCCTCCCAAGCACTAGACCCCACTCTCCTCCCAGAGCCGGGGAAGAGAACCCAGGCGTTCTGGTTCCCAGCCCCCAACACCCAGACCTACGTCGTTCTCGGAGGCGGACTGGGGCAGCATTCTCAGCATGACGATGCTGCTGGCCTTCTGCTCCTCCTCTGGCTCGGGCCGGTAGTCCTGGTCACGGTAGTCCCCGTCGCCGGGGTAGCCCAGGTGCTCGGTGGGGCTGTCCCGCTTGCGTTGAGTCTCCGACCCCGAGGAGGCCTCGTAGGAATCCTGGTGGGAGAGGACAGGGTCAGGACAGCCCGGCACTCGCGTCCCGTCCCGTCCCCACCCCCGGCAGAGAGGCCCACCCAGCCCACAAGGCTACAGCCCCCGGGGCCGGAGCCCACCTCGGCGCTCTGCTCCTCGGATGAGTCGTACTCGTTAGCGGCCTCATGGCTGCTGAAGTCGCGGGGGTACGAGCGGTAATCCATGTCCCGGTAGTCGTGGTCTCGCTGGGTCCGCCCGTCCACGCCGTCGTCCTGGGACCGGTCAGCAGCACCATATCGGCCCGTCCGGTCCCCGCGGCCACCTCTGGGGGGAACAAGGGGTGTAGGTTCAGCACCATGGGCTTGTAGATCAATCTCTGATAATTTTCATATGACTTTACATTGTGCCTCTTCATATAACCTTGTGGTGGGTCTACCCACGTGTGACCTCTGTTTTCATGGAACTTTGTATCAAAGCCTCATTTAAAAACTTTGCATTGCCCTTGGTATAATATTATAGCCCCTAAGGATAGAATAAGATAGAAGAAAAATTTCTGTTTGCTAGCAGTAGAACAAGAGCTCTCCCCCCCCCACTCTTAATCAATTGCCCTGTTGAATGAATGAGGTGTGGATGAGCAAGGCATGGAAGGCAGCACCTCCAGACAGCCTCAACTGTTGGAGAGGGGCTGGGAGCCAGACCCAAGGACAATAAAACATGTCAAGTGGGCTCATTAAAGACAAGCAGACATACTGACGGCCTCTGGGGTTAGAAGCGAGCACCTTCTTTTGGAAACACCCTCTTTGCAGCATTGGGACAACACTCAAAAGAAAGCAGCACAAAGGACCAATGGACACAGACACAGAGTTTGAATCTGGTCTAGATTTGCATAAGAGGAAAGCTGCTATAAAAGTGAGGTGTCTTGCAGAGGACCCCGGGTCTCGTCTTGTCAACATGGGAGCATCGATCCGGATCGGCAGAAGCCCGGCTCCACCCCCTCCCCCATCTAACTCACCTGGCCAGTGAAGTTAAGGGGAGCAACTAATTGGTAACAACAAGACGGAGTGTGTTTGTGTGTGTGTGTGAGTGTAAGTGTAATATATTATATGCATATAATACAGTGTTAATGAATACATGTATCACTAATAAATGTGGCGTTTTGTCTTATTCCCCCTGAAAAGATCCTGTGCAGTACTTTAAGTACAACAGGCTACCAGGGCAGAGCACCGCCTGCTGAGTCCCCACCCTGCCCCGTGCCCTCTAGCACCCAGCCAGCCCTGCCTGCTAGGGGAGAGCGCCCCCTGCCCCACAGCATAGCGCCCCGCCCCAGCCCTCCCGGTACAGGGGCGCATGGGCCCATTGGCGTAGGGAGATGGTACCTCCGTTCATACTCCATTTCCTCCTGCAGCGGGTCAGTGCTTCGGAACAGGCCGGGCTCTTCGGTGGGCACTCACCACACGGCACTGCCACCGGCTGTGTCCACGACCCTGAGGGCAGAGAGAGCAGAGGGGGCATCAGCATGGCCGTCCACGGAGCAGGGGGAAGGAGACCCATGAAATCAACCGAGTAGTGCCAGACAGATACATCAGGGGCTAAGCGAGGATCCTCACACACCCCTGCTAGCCCAGGCCTGGGGTCCCCCCCAGCCCTGCCGGTGCCCCTGACTCCCAACCTGCAGCCCCCTCCTAGCCCAGCCCTGGGCTTCCCCAAGCTCCGCCGGTGCCCCTCACTCCCAACTCACAGCCCCGGACTCCCCCCACCCCTGCCAGTGCCCCTCAATCCAAACCCACAGCCATGTCAATCCTGGTCTACCTTATACACATCATGGGAAGGAAGAGAGCCTAGGGGGTTTTTTGGTTGGTTTTTTTTTTTTGGGGGGGGGGGGGGGGCACTGGGAGCCCAGAGTCCTGGGTTTTCTCCGCAGCTCTGGGAGGGGAGCGGGGTCTAGTGGGTCAGAGATGGGGGGAGTGGGGATTGGGAGTCAGGAAATAAGACTCCAGTCCCAGCTCTGACACCCACTTTCCCTTTGGTTCTCAGCATGTCCCTTCCCCTCCCTGGCCTCCTCTACCGGCGGCAGGAGCTCTAGGTTTCCATGCGCTAGTGACTCCCCCAGAGCCGGCCTCGCTGCAGCGAGAGCACCCCAACCGCCGCTGGCTCGGCGCATACTGCACTGACTCCCGAGGGGCTACGGCGTGTGGGGCACCCGCCCGGTTCTCCGTGCTGGGCCTGTGGGAGAACCTGTCTGGCCACACGGGGGGAACCGCGGGACGGTGCTGAAGGCCCAGCGGTCCTGCCCGGGGAGAGACGTTTGGGGCCGTGGTACCATTTTACCCCAGTTACAGACACTTTGGTGCTCGGGGCCCCAGCCCAACTGTCCCCCCTTTCTCCCAGTCTCATCAGCCCTGCTAGCGGTGTCGACCTGCGTCCGCTACTGCACAGCAGCCGGGTTAGCAGCTGGCGAGAGGCGCTCGAGTTTTAGTCCAGACCCCATCGGGGACCAGCCAGCCCCAGTTCAAAGCCCCAGCGCACTGGAGCGAAGGGACGGGACTGGAATTCGCAGCCTCTGCCTGGCGGAGACCACGGAGGGGCCTTGTGAGTTGTCCTCTCCGCAGCACCGTGACCCTCTACCTGAACCACGTCTCTCACAGAGCTCGCCGGGGAACGGAGTGAAGGGTCTTGCCCCAAACCTCTCCTCCCCATGTGCTTCTCTGACAGGCCTTCTCCAACCCAACACCCTGCAGCGTTGATCCCTCCAGGTTCCCTGCCCAGGAATGTCGCCCAGCCACAGCAAAACCGCTCCCCCAGAGGAGAGAGAGAACAACTCTCACAGCACAGACGTTCACCCCAGTGCTGACAAATCGGGGACCTCATCGGATTTGTCTGGGGGAACTTCCTGGTCTGCCTTTCTCCGCTGTATCACAGCCCTTGGTACCCAGGGTTTCCTTAGACCCCTCTCGATCTTTCTGAGACGCTAACGATCCCATTTGCACTTTGGCCACAGCATTGGTGTGGGAGCTTCGGCTCAGCTGCCCGTCCACTCAGAGGCCCAGATCCTTCAGGGATCCATTCCACGGCTCCTAGAAGTATTCCTAGAGGCCTCTGGCTGGATTAATGCAGGAACGGTCCCTGACCACCACCCCCCCACACCAGATTTAGCAGCTCAGAATTCATCCCTCAGTCTGGCTCCATCCAGGGGACTGGTCCAAAACTAATCAGGCAATTGACCAGTCACATCCCAGGCAAATATTTCAAAGCACTAATTTCTCACAGCAGCAGCAACAAGAAGAGAACAGAATAAGACTCTGGTTTCTGCGAGGCTTGCACCTTACAGAGTTCCCCGAGTTATTTTAACTTTAAACAACGCGACACACCAAAATTAAGTTCTAAACAAAAAAACCCCAAAATGGTACCACGATGCAATCAAAGAGGTAGGACACCAGTTACATCCCCGATTTCTCGCTGGACTATCGAACCAGATGAGATCGTGTTCCAACAGGTGGTCAACTGACCGACTTCCCAAACCTGACGAGAACATGATGCATGCAATCCCCAGAGTAACACACCCAATTCTCCCCTTAACAGCAGGTAACATAAGGGTAGCAGCCAGCCAGTCCCACTGCCCTGGGGCTGGATCGGAGCTGGTGCCCCCTAGAGGGGAAAGGCCCCAGGTCCCATTCCCCCCCCAACCCCACCCCGGAGCCAGCAGCTTTGCAAGCATGCTGCCCCACACAACATAGGCTGTGATTGATTTATTTCATCCCAGCAAGTAGCAGTAGCGATCTCTGACCTGCAGAGACAGCCCCTCAGGCTACAAGCTCCTGCCTTCACTGCGAAGGGGGGTGGGGGGGTGCTACCCAAGCTCTACCATAACCCCAGAACATCCCCCCACGCAGATTGATTCCTCCAGCCCCTTGGGCTGCTTTGCCCTGAGCTCCCGCAACGCATGCAGGGGCTGGTCTTTCCATGTGCTAATCATCGTTATTGATTATTTCTATTTGCAGGAGCCCTGAGACGATGCCCATGCCCCTCTGCAACTAGTCAGAAGGCCAGGCATCATTGCCACGCCATGGCCAGTGTGCATACACAGAGCCCCTCTGCTCAGCACGCACCACCACCCTCCCCGGGGTACCCGGCTCTCTGCACCCTACTAGCCAATACCACAGCGCAGCTGGAAGTCTCTGTCGCAAGACACAAAGTCCGCCTGTCTATCCAAGATCAACTCTCTTCCACCGACGCCGTGAAGCAGTCACAACCGATACCGAGAGGGCGGAAGCCTACAGAACTGGCTCAGAACCCTGCCAAGCACTCTGCAGTTCGATTCCCCACCCGGATTTCTGCAGGCTCGCCGCACCTCCTACCAAATGAGCCGTGCTTTCCGGGGCTGAGCGCAGGCTGCCAGGGACGAAGCCGGATGGAAACAAGGAGTCTCTCTCCCGCTCGGCTCCAAGCCTGCAACACCGACCCGCTTTGCCGCCGAGATCACGCTGACAGGGGGACGCCCGCAAAGGTGGGTCCCAGCTGTGCTCTGGGTGAGGCTGCCTGTGAGCACCTCTGAACTCCAGGTCACTCATCTCTCTGGGGCTCAGCTCTGCCTTTGCCAAACAAGCTGTTGAACCATGCAACAGCCAGGAGAGGATAAAGCTGCCGGCACTTCCCAGGTCTGAGCCAGCATGGGGCAGAGGACAACGAAAACTCCACCAAACCAGGTGTTACAAAGCAGGAATTTTCTGTAATAGTTTCCTGATGCCTACGCATGCCTCAGTTTCTCTCCGTACTTTGCACTGCTACCCAGTGGGGGTGGAAGGGTAACAGGTTGCTCTTGGATCAAAGCTAGAGGACGTGTGTCATGTAAGAGCCTGGGGGTGGAATGAAGGGGTCTAGACTGGCTGAAACGGACCCCTGGGAGCGCCAGCCCACTGTCTAAAAGCTGGGGCGTAGCACCCATCCTGGGGCTCCGTGACACCAGGCCCTTCTGCTGATGGATGAATCCCAGGTAGATGAAGCAAACAGCCTGGGGTCACGCGGAGAAACAAACGCTGAGCCTGTGAAACTCACTGCCACAAAGTGACACTGAGGCAGGGTTAAAATCAAGGGTGGGGTAATTCTAACAACAAGGCTTCAAAACCACAAAGCAAGCCCCCTGCACAAGCCGGCTGCTTGCAAACGGGGGCTCGGAGGAGACGGGTCATCTGGTCACAATTCCTTGCCCCCTTTCCTCGGCAGTATCTGGTACTTGGCCCCTAGCTGAGACAGGATATGGGGGAGCCGGAGGGGAGGGAACAGGGTGTGGGGAGCGGTCCTCTCCTAGGCACCTGTCTCTGCTCCCCCTCCAGGCCTGGCTGCGACCTGCCACATAACCTCAACCAAGCCAACTTCCCCTCTCGGTGCCTCCACAGCCCAGCATGGCAGGGGACCCCCCGATCCCGGCACGAGGGGGGGGAGGGAGCCCCCAACCCCAGTCTAGCCTCCACCCGCTGCTGGCCCTTTGGTGACCAGACCAGGGTATTTTTATCCAGAAGTCCAGCTGCCCACCTAAGCCGGCCACCCCAGGGTGCTCCCGCGCCCCCGGCCTCTCACCGGCCTCACCCACCAGCCACCTTCCCCCCATGGCGAGGCTCCCCCCACACACCCCTCACTCCTGCCCCCAACCTCCAGCCCAGGGCCCCTCCCATTCCCAGACTCTGCCCCCCAACTCAGGCCCAACCCCTCACTCATCCCTTCCCCCCCCCACAGCCCCTCCCCCCTTTCCTCCCTTCCCCCCCCGGCTCCTCCCCTAGACCACCCCCACCAACAGGCTCCTCCCCTCCCCCAGCCCCACCGGCTCCCCAGCCCTCCTTCCCCTCACTGCCCACGCCCCCACCCCACAGGCTCCTCGGGCCCCCAGACTCCGCGCCCCTCCCCCACAGGCTCCCCAGGCCACGCCCCCACCCCACAGGCTCCTCGGGCCCCCAGACCCCGCGCCCCCTCCCCCCACAGGCTCCCCAGGCCACGCCCCCACCCCACAGGCTCCGCCCCCTCCCGGGCCCCCAGACCCCCGCGCCCCTCCCGCCCACAAGGCTCCCCAGGCCACGCCCCTCCCGCAGCGCCCCCACCCCGGCCCCCCCGAGGCGGCGCTGACCTGGGCCGCGGGAGGCCGCTGGCCGGGCCGGACACCCCCGCTCGCTCCTCCTCGCGCGCGCGCACCCGCCGCCGCCCGACACGCAAGATGGCGGCGGCGGCCAGCGGCCGAGTCCTGGCGACTCCCGGCGGCGGAGAACGTGGCCACGCCCCCCGGGCGCCGGCTCCCCCCCTCCCCACACACACGCCGCGCGCACTGGCGGGAATTCCGCGCGCGCGCGCCGGAGGGGTGGGGCCGCGTCACGCGCTCTCGGCCCCGCCCGGAGCCTCTTGAGGACTCGCCTCCACTGGCAGGGGATTGGTTGGACTAGGAGCCGGCCCGCCTCTGCTGGCAGATGAATGGTGCAGCGTGCACGAGGCCTGGCTGCTGATCATTGATGATTGGTGGAAGGGTCACAGGCCCCGCCTCTGCTCGCAAGGGATTGGTGGAACGGGCAGAGAGTCCGTTTCTCCTCTCAAGGGATTGGTGCAGCCTCCCACGGGTCCCGCCTCCCAATGGATCACTGACCGGCCAGGTCATGACCCAAGCGTGACCTCACGGATCACTGCCATGATGTCATAGAACGTCCCGACATGGCGAATATGTTTGTGTCACCCGTGTAGGTTGGGCAGTGACGTCATCACCCAGCGAGCAGTCAAGGCGTGCAGCAATAGAACCGGATGACGTCACTGGATCTCGTTGTGATGTCATCGCGGGGGCACCACTTCTTGGGGGGGGCAGCTCCAGGATACGCCAGTGCCTAGGTGACGTCATCCACCCGCGACAGGCACCGCGCTGCGCCCACGCGTGGGGCCAGACGCTGAGCAGGGGGCCCGGGGGAAACATGGAGGGGAAGGCCGAGGATTGCCCAGGGGAAATATGGTAGCTCTGAGGGAGCTCTGTCTAGGGGATTCCTATGGTACAGTCCAGAGGTGCTGAGGCGGTGCCCTGGGGGGAATATATGGATCAGTCCAGAAGTGGGGCAATATGGTACAGTCCAGGGGCCCGGTACGGACATGGTACCGTCCAGAAGGGGCGGGGGGGGGGTGCTATGGTACAGTCCGGGGAGCGGGGCAGGAGGGCTATGGTACAGTCCGCGAAGACAGGTATTTAACCCCGCGCGCGGGCCCGCCCCCTTCAGCGCAAGATCCTCCCTGGGCGCCCACTTCCTCCCTCCCTCCCAGCGGCCCCGCAGGGCGGGGTTTCCGTTTCCGCGCGCCGCTGCTGTCCTAGTCCCGCCCCCGCTGGGGTACGATGGCGGCGCTGGGGAGGTGCGCGCGACGCTTGTTGCTGCTGCGGGGCTTCCCGGCGCGCGGGGCTCGCGCGGGCTCCGGCCCGGGGGGCGAGGCCGCGGCTGTCGCTGTGACCCCGCCCCCCGCCGCGCGGGCCCCGCGCCAGCAGCAGCACGAGGAGGAGGAGGAGGAGGGGAGCATGGTGGCGATGCTGCGCAAGGTCAGGGGGCGGGGCTAGCTCGGGGGAGGGGGGGCTGGGGGGCGCAGGGCAATGCATGGGGAGGTGGGGGCTGGGGGGCGCCGGGCAATGCATGGGGAGGTGGGGGGCTGGGGGGCGCAGGGCAATGCATGGGGAGGTGGGGGGGCTGGGGGGCGCCGGGCAATGCAGGGGAGGGGGGGCTGGGGGGCGCAGGGCAATGCATGGGGGGGGCTGGAGGGGGCAGAGCGTGGGGGTGCTTGGGGGAGGGGGGGCTGGGGGGCGCAGGGCAATGCAGGGGGAGGGGGGGCGCAGGGGGCGCAGGGCAATGCAGGGGGAGGGGGGGCGCAGGGCAATGCAGGGGGAGGGGGGGGGCGCAGGGGGCGCAGGGCAATGCAGGGGGAGGGGGGGGCGCGGGGGGCGCAGGGCAATGCAGGGGGAGGGGGGGGCGCAGGGCAATGCAGGGGGAGGGGGGGCGCAGGGCAATGCAGGGGGAGGGGGGGCGCAGGGCAATGCAGGGGGGAGGGGGGGCGCGGGGGGCGCAGGGCAATGCAGGGGGGGCTGGAGGGGGCAGAGCGTGGGGGTGCTTGGGGGAGGGGGATGGGGGGAGCTGAGGGGCACGGAGGGGGAGGGGGCAGGGTGGTAGGATTGGGGAGCGGGGGGTGCAGAGGGGCCTGGGGGGCAGAGTGCAAGGGGAACTGAGGGGGCAGAGTGTATGGGGCGGGACTGGATTCGCTGGGGGCAGGCAGGTGGGATGCGGGGGGGGGGGGCGTGGGTAGGGTGACCAGATGTCCTAATTTTATAGGGACAGTCCCGATATTTGGGGCTTTTTCTTATATAGGCTCCTGTTACCCCCACTCCTGTCCTGATTTTTCACATTTGCTGTCTGGTCACCCTAGGCGTGGGGCAGGTGGGGAGAGCATTGGAGTGGTTGGGGGGCGCGGGGCAGGTGGGGGGAGCATTGGAGTGGTTGGGGGGCGCGGGGCAGGTGGGGGGGAGCATTGGAGTGGTTGGGGGGGCGCGGGGCAGGTGGGGGGAGCATTGGAGTGGTGTGGGGGGGCGCGGGGCAGGTGGGGGGAGCATTGGAGTGGTTGGGGGGCGCGGGGCAGGTGGGGAGAGCATTGGAGTGGTTGGGGGGCGCGGGGCAGGTGGGGAGAGCATTGGAGTGGTGTGGGGGGGGCGCGGGGCAGGTGGGGGGAGCATTGGAGCGGTTGGGGGGGGCGCGGGGCAGGTGGGGAGAGCATTGGAGCGGTTGGGGGAGCGCGGGGCAGGTGGGGAGAGCATTGGAGTGGTTGGGGGAGGCGCGGGGCAGGTGGGGAGAGCATTGGAGTGGTGTGAGGGAGGCGCGGGGCAGGTGGAGAGAGCATTGGAGTGGTTGGGGGCGGAGCGTGGGGCAGGTGGGGAGAGCATTGGAGTGGTTGGGGGGCGTGGGGCAGGTGGGGGGAGCATTGGAGCGGTTGGGGGGGCGTGGGGCAGGTGGGGAGAGCATTGGAGTGGTGTGGGGGGGCGCGGGGCAGTGGGGAGAGCATTGGAGTGGTTGGGGGGGGGCGCGGGGCAGGTGGGGAAAGCATTGGAGTGGTTGGGGGCGGAGCGTGGGGCAGGTGGGGAGAGCATTGGAGCGGTTGGGGGAGGCGCGGGGCAGGTGGGGAGAGCATTGGAGTGGTTGGGGGGGGCGCGGGGCAGTGGGGAGAGCATTGGAGTGGTTGGGGGGGGCGCGGGGCAGGTGGGGAAAGCATTGGAGTGGTGTGGGGGGGGGCGTGGGGCAGGTGGGGAGAGCATTGGAGTGGTTGGGGGGGGCGTGGGGCAGGTGGGGGGAGCATTGGAGTGGTGTGGGGGGGGCGTGGGGCAGGTGGGGAGAGCATTGGAGTGGTGTGGGGGGGGCGTGGGGCAGGTGGGGGGAGCATTGGAGTGGTTGGGGGGGCGCGGGGCAGGTGGAGAGAGCATTGGAGTAGTGTGGGGGGGGCGCGGGGCAGGTGGGGAGAGCATTGGAGTAGTGTGGGGGGGCGCGGGGCAGGTCGGGAGAGCATTGGAGTGGTTGAGGGAGGCGCGGGGCAGGTGGAGAGAGCATTGGAGTGGTTGGGGGGGCGCGGGGCAGGTGGGGAGAGCATTGGAGTGGTGTGGGGGGGCGTGGGGCAGGTCGGGAGAGCATTGGAGTGGTGTGGGGGGGCGTGGGGCAGGTGGGGAGAGCATTGGAGTGGTTGGGGGGGGCGTGGGGCAGGTGGGGAGAGCATTGGAGTGGTGTGGGGGGGGCGTGGGGCAGGTGGGGAGAGCATTGGAGTGGTGTGGGGGGGGCGTGGGGCAGGTGGGGGGAGCATTGGAGTGGTGTGGGGGGGGCGTGGGGCAGGTGGGGGGAGCATTGGAGTGGTGTGGGGGGGCGTGGGGCAGGTGGGGGGAGCATTGGAGTGGTTGGGGGGGCGTGGGGCAGGTGGGGAGAGCATTGGAGTGGTGTGGGGGGGGCGTGGGGCAGGTCGGGAGAGCATTGGAGTGGTGTGGGGGGGCGTGGGGCAGGTGGGATTTTGAGGTGGGGGGGCATAGTTTGGGTTCTAGCCTGGGAGACCCCCAGGATTCAATTCCTGGCTTGCAACAGCCTCCTAGCGTGACCTTGGGCCTGTCCCTTGGCCTGTCTGTGCCTCAGTTTCCCATCCGTACGGTTGGGGGGTGAGAATTGTGAGGTGTGAGGATACTATGCGTGGAGGCTGAGGGAGGGCTCGGGGGCAGGCTGTGGCGTGGACCTGGGGTACAGGCGGGGAGGAGGAGGACTGGGTGGGTTGGGGGGCAGTAGGGATCACCTGGGGGTGCCATGGGGCTAGCGGTGGGGGATTTGATATTGGGGTTAGGGGGTGAGATCAGGATGTCCAGGGGGCGCAAAGGGTGCATCCTTCCCTTAGCTCCCTGAGCATCGGCCGGGCCGAGGCCCCACGCGCTCGGCACATCAGACCCAAGGCAATAGGTGCCCCTGCTGCTGCTGCCTGGGGCACGAGGCCTCGAGCGGGGGAGGCTGGGATCCAGGACTCCTGGGTTCTCTTCCCAGCTCTGACAAGGTCACATGTGCGTGGATCTGCCTGGCACCTGCCCCCCAGTGCCCGGCCCTGACTGCCAGGGGAGAACACCCCCCAGGCCCCTGCCCAGCCCTCTGCAGCACGGTGCCCCCCAGTGCCCGGCCCTGACTGCCAGGGGAGCGCACCCCCCAGGCCCCTGCCCAGCCCCCTGCAGCACGGTGCCCCCCAGTGCCCAGCCCTGACTGCCAGGGGAGAGCACCCCCGGCCCCTGCAGCACGGTGCCCCCCAGTGCCCAGCCCTGACTGCCAGGGGAGCGCACCCCCTGCCCCGCAGCACAGCGCCCCCATCCCATACTGGTGCCGGCACTCAGTCATAGCCTCGTGAGAGTCCCCAGGAGCTTGGCCTGCGTGAGCAGCCCCTGGCTCCCAGCCACGCCTGGCTCAGACAGCTGTGCCCGCTGCCAGGACCCCCGGGCCTGGCCCCACATCCTCCCTGCCAGCCCCTATCCCCGCCCGGGAGGCTGGTGGGAGTTCAGTGGCTCTGCGCCTGCCCCTGGGGCTGCTGTTCCTAGCCTGGCCGCAGGGGGAGGTTGGTGCCTGGCCTTCAATTCTGGGGGGGGAGTGGGGGCTGGTGGTTAGAGCAGTGGGGGCTGGGAGCTAGGACGCCTGGGTTCTCTCCCCGGCTCTCGGGAACAAAGAGGTCCTGAGTCCTCGTTCCCTCCTTTGGCCGCTAGCCCCTTTGTCCCTTGCCCATGGACAGGCTGGGGGTCAGCCCCCGCACAGCAGCTGCAGCCCCCTCCCCCCGACCCAGTTTCCCTGTTTAGATTCCCACCCCCAACCCGTAATCCCGGTGTGCCTGGCACTATGTGGGTCACAGGCAGTGCCTGGCGGGGGGTGCCAGCTGCCAGCCAGCCCTGGCCGGGGGAGCTGCACCCAAGGACCTTCGTCTGCTGGGATTGGGGTGGGGGCAATCTCCCCCTTTTCCTTGCCATTCACCTGGGATCTGCTGGGCCTGTCCCAGGGCTCCCGTCTCTGCCTGGGAGCCAGGACTCCTGGGTTCTCTCCCCAGCTCTGGAAGGGGAGGGGGTGTGTAGCGAGCTGGAGTGGGGGCTGAGAGCCAGGACTCCTGGGTTCTCTCCCCCGCTCTGGGAGGCAAGAGGGGTTTAGTGGGTTGGAGCAGGAGGGTGGGGAGCCGCCGAGGACTCTGCCTCTCCCCTTGTTGGAGCAGGCTTTGGCAGGCTGGTGTATGGGCAGGGGCCGATCCTCGGCTCCCACAGGGTTTGGGGGGGCTTCAGCTCCACGGGTCCTGCCCCCCCTTCCCTCCAATGGCAGGTCCATGCCCTCTGCTGCCCTGGACCTTGGGGGAGTGTCAAACTCCAGGCAGAGAGCTTGCCTCCCTCTGCAGACCGCCTCCCCAGCAGGGGGTGCTGGGCGGGCCATCCCCTGTGTGGTGTTCTGTGCGGCTGTTCACCAGCTGCCCCACCCCAGAGGTGGCTGCCCTCCCAGCACGAGCGAGTGCACTGGAGGACAGAGGAAGGCAGCCCTGGTGACTCACGTGCTCGGCGGCTGCAGCTGTGAATCAGGCTGTCCTGATGCGCTAATGGGCCTCCCGCCGAGCTGGGAACCAAGCTGCCTTTGCACCTCCAAGCTCCCACTCCTGCTGGGGGGGCGGCGGGCTCCCCCCACCCTGGCTGGGTTATTTTATCTCTGCCGGGCCCCTCCCAGTCCAACTGGCACCTTCCAAGCCTTACCATTGCCTCAGGGGTCTGATCACCCAGTATGGACCTTATGGCTTCCCTGGGCTGGGGGAGAACCCAGGAGTCCTGGCCCCCAGCCCCCCCAGCTCTAACCACTAGCCCCCCCCTCCCAGCACCATGGTCCTGTCTTACTGGAGCGCCCCCGCTCCCTTTCCCCGGCTTGGGTGTTAATCCGCTTGTGAGTGTCCGGGGGAATCCAGCTGCTGCCTGCAGAGAGGGGGGAAGGGACGGTGGGGAAGGCTGGCAGGAGCAGTGGGGGGGGGGCCTAGGGGGTGACCCCACTGGTTCAGCACTGGGCCGGCCACCTAGCAGGGACAACACGGCTGCGCCAGCGTGGGGGGGTTCAAGCAAGGCGGGGGGGACTGGTAGCTACGCGCTGAGCGCTGGGACAGAGGGACTGGCTGGATTAGTTCCTGCCCAGCGCTGACATGCAGCCACCTCTGGGGCAAGTCAGCTGGGAAACAGCCACACATAACAGCCCAGGGAGAGAGGAAATGCAGCCACCTCTGGGGCGGGGCGGCCAATGCACAGGGTGGCTTGATCTTCCTCCCTGCAGTGTGGCTGGGATCTCGGTGACAGCCCTGGGGGTGCAGCCCCCCTGCTTCCTTGCTGTGGAGCCGAGAGGGATGGGGGGGGGGGGCTGGTAGGCCGCCCCCTCCCCAGCAAGGGGTGGGGCGGGTGTCATGGGGGATGGCTGACAACAATGAGGATAATTAGCTCCTGCTCCCAGTATGTCAGGAATGCCTCCCCCCGCGCGCCCAGTGCTGCCTGCCTCCCTCCACCCCACCCCCCACCAGCTTTGGGGAGGGCCCAGCTGTCTGCAGAGGTAGAGCTAGTCTGTGGTGAGGGGCTCACGGGGGGGGGGGCTCTCCCTGGCACTCACAGCTGGGCACTGGGGGGGGCGCCGTGAGACAGGGGGTGCTCTCCCCTGGCAGTCGGGGCTGGGTGCTGGGGGGCTGCGGGGCTGCAGTGAGGCAGGGGGCACTCTCCCGTGGCCCTCACAGCTGCGTGCTGGGGGGGTGCTGTGAGACACGGGGTGCTCTCCCCTGGTGGCCGGGTGCTGGGGGGGCTGAGGTGAGGCAGGGGGCACTCTCCCCTGGCACTCACAGCTGGGCGGGCACTGTGAGAGAGGGGGCGATCTCCCCTGGCCGTCGGGGCTGGGGGGCTGCGGTGAGGCAGGGGGCACTCTCCCCTGGCAGTCACAGCTGGGCGCTGGGGGGGCACTGTGAGACAGGGGGCGATCTCCCCTGGCAGTTGGGGCCGGGCAGCACCGTGCTGTGGGGAGCAGAGTTCCCCTGCAGTCGTAGCCGGCTGCTCCACTTCCGATCTTCAATGATTATGCAGCGTTATGTGTGGCTGTTCCCCAGCTGCCCTGCCCCAGAGGTGGCTGCATCTCCGTACTGGGCGAGCCATCCCCGTGCGGCTGTTCCCCAGGTGCCCCCCCAGCCCAGCATTCCCTCCCCCCTGTTTTTCTGCACCCTGCTCTTCCCTGGAGCTCTCTCGGCTCATCACTGTCTCTGCTCGGCAGCTGGCGGGGAGGGGGGGTTTGTGGCAGCTGGCGGGGTGTGAACGGGGAGGGGGCGCTGTGACGAACTGGGCCTGTTCTCACTGTGGTCTGTGGATGCTGACAGGGGAGTGTGCTGGGATAGTCTGCATTGGAGGATGGGATCGGCCCGGGGGCGCATTCCTGGGAGTGTAACATGAGAACCCAGGAAGGGGTTGAAGGCCAGGTGACTCCTTAGCCCGGGAAACTGGACAAAGGCTGTGGGAGGGGTCGCTGAAGGCAGAGTGCTGGAAGCGGGCTGGAGAGATGGCTGGGAGACAGAGATGGCTCTGACCCCCCGAAGGGGGGTGGGCTGGCATGCCCTGGGACCCCAAGCTGGACTTAACTGAGGGGGTCCTGTTGTCTGTGCCTGCAAGACCTGTCTTGGACTGTATTCCTGTCATCCAAATAAACCTTCTGCTTTACTGGCTGGCTGAGAGTCATGGTGAATCGCAGGAAGCCGGGGGTGCAGGGCCCTAACTCCCCCACAATCCGCAACAGGCGCGGCGACCCGCTTCCCGCCTGACTCATTCCAGCTAGAGAGTGGGCGAGGGACACGAGGCAAAGCCAGGCATCCCGGAGCACTGCTCCTGTCCCGGGGCTGGGGAGAGAACCCAGGAGTCCTGGCTCCCAGCCCCCCCACACCCACTAGGCCCCACTCCCCTCTCAGGGCCGGGGAGAGAACCCAGGAGTCCTGGCTCCCAGCCCCCCCACACCCACTAGGCCCCACTCCCCTCTCAGGGCCGGGGAGAGAACCCAGGAGTCCTGGCTCCCAGCTCCCCCATACCCACTAGGCCCCACTCCCCTCTCAGGGCTGGGGAGGGGAGAGAACCCAGGAGTCCTGGCTCCCTACTCTTCCCCCCCCCCCCCCCCCAGCCCTGCTAATGGTTCGAGGGAGGGCTGCCCGGGGCAGGAGGGGGCTGGTGGCTAACGGGGTGGGGGCAGATGCAGGCGGGTACCAGATCATGGGAATTGCCAGTGAGGACAGATGTGGGGGGGGGCTGTGGTCACAGACAGCGGGGCTGAGTGACAGATCGGGGGTCTGGGGGGGGTCTCTGCTCCTATGGGAGTGTCGCAGGCAGAGAGTCGAGCACGAGATTGGAAGGCGGCTGGGGGGGGTCGCAGGGGGAGGCTAGATTGGGGGGAATCGGTGGGGTGGGGGGCAGTTGGGGGAGGGCAGGGCGATTCCCCTTGGAAGTTTTGAGCGCCCTGTGTGCTGTGGGAGGGCGGTGTGGGCAAGCTGACCCCTCTCTGCCCCCCAGAACCCTGATTACCATGGCTTCGACCCAGACCCGGTGATTGACTTGTGGAACATGCGTCTGGCCTTCTTCTTCGGGGTCTCCCTCTGCATCGTGGTGGGGGCCACCTTCCTGCACTACCTGCCGGACCATGGGTGAGTGGGGGGGCGCGGGGCAGGACCCCGAGAGCCGGGGGGCGTCAGACCCAGGCAGCCCGTGGGGAAGAGCAGCAGGAGAGGAGTCTAGTGGGTCAGAGCAGGGGGCTGGGAGCCAGGACTCCTGGGTTCTCTCCCTGGCTCTGGGAGGGGAGTGGGGTCTGGTATGTTAGAGCGGAGGGGGCTGGGAGCCAGGACTCCTGGGTTCTCTCCCTGGCTCTGGGAGGGGAGTGGGGTCTGGTAGGTTAGAGTGGAGGGGGCTGGGAGCCAGGACTCCTGGGTTCTCTCCCCGGCTCAGGGAGGGGAGTGGGGTCTAGCGGTTAGAGCAGGGGGGGCTGGGAGCCAGGACTCCTGGGTTCTTTGCCTGGCTCAGGGAGGGGAGTGTAGTCTGTCTGGTAGGTTAGAGCGGGGGGGGGGGGGGGGGGGCTGGGAGCCAGGACTCCTGGGTTCTTTGCCTGGCTCAGGGAGGGGAGTGGAGTCTGTCTGGTGGGTTAGAGCGGGGGGGGCTGGGAGCCAGGACTCCTGGGTTCTCTCCCTGGCTCAGGGAGGGGAGTGGGGTCTAGTGGTTAGAGCGGGGGGGTGGGGGCTGGGAGCCAGGACTCCTGGGTTCTTTGCCTGGCTCAGGGAGGGGAGTGGAGTCTAGTGGTTAGAGCGGGGGGGTGGGGGCTGGGAGCCAGGACTCCTGGGTTCTTTGCCTGGCTCAGGGAGGGGAGTGGAGTCTGTCTGGTGGGTTAGAGCGGGGCGGGGGCTGGGAGCCAGGACTCCTGGGTTCTCTCCCCGGCTCAGGGAGGGGAGTGGGGTTTAGTGGTTAGAGCGGGGGGGGGCTGGGAGCCAGGACTCCTGGGTTCTCTCCCTGGCTCAGGGAGGGGAGTGGGGTTTAGTGGTTAGAGCGGGGGGGGCTGGGAGCCAGGACTCCTGGGTTCTCTCCCTGGCTCAGGGAGGGGAGTGGGGTTTAGTGGTTAGAGCGGAGGGGGCTGGGAGCCAGGACTCCTGGGTTCTCTCCCTGGCTCAGGGAGGGGAGTGGGGTCTAGTGGTTAGAGCGGGGGGGTGGGGGCTGGGAGCCAGGACTCCTGGGTTCTTTGCCTGGCTCAGGGAGGGGAGTGGAGTCTGTCTGGTGGGTTAGAGCGGAGGGGGCTGGGAGCCAGGACTCCTGGGTTCTCTCCCTGGCTCAGGGAGGGGAGTGGGGTTTAGTGGTTAGAGCGGAGGGGGCTGGGAGCCAGGACTCCTGGGTTCTCTCCCCGGCTCAGGGAGGGGAGTGGGGTCTAGTGGTTAGAGCAGGGGGGGCTGGGAGCCCGGACTCCTGGGTTCTCTGGGGGGCAGGGCTCATTACGCGGCTGGGCTGCAGGAACTCGGCTTTCCGAGCAGACAGGAGCAGCAGCAGCGTAAGTTGCTTTTCTTCCGCCGGCTCCATGTGCGTCAGCAGCCCCCCCTTCCCCCCACACATCAGAGCGTCTGGCCCCCCCGCCTGCCAGCTCCGGCGCGGGGCTATCTATATCGCAGGGCTAAATATACTGCCTTGGCTGGCAGGAGCCGCCCGGCTCCCCTCTGCCCCCGCACATGGGGCTTGCCCCAGTACCCCACTGTGGCACCAGGGGGTGCTGTGCTGTGGGGCAGGGGGTGCTCTCCCCTGGCAGTCAGGGCCAGCACTAGGGTGCAGGGAGCTCGCCAGGGGCTGTTGGCCACAATGCAAGGGTTCCTGGCTGCATCCCAAGGGGTCTAGTGGTTAGAGCTGGGGGGGGGGGCAGGGAGCCAGGACTCCTGGGTTCTCTCCCCGGCTCTGGGAGGGGAGTGGGGGCTGGTGGTTAGAGCAGGGGGGGCTGGGAGCCAGGACTAACTCCTGCCATCTCCCAGCTGTGCTGACGGGGTGGGGTCTCCTGTTTCTGGAGGGTGGGGGCCAGGAAATCAGCACCACAAATGTCCAGTACCCCGCAGCCCCCCACAGCTGGGCTGGGAGGACCCTGGGCTGTGCCACGACTGGGACCCACCGCCCGTGGGCTGAGCGAGCGGCTGGCGCCGGCTGCGCCAGCAGCTGCCCGGGCTGGGAACAGTGTGTCTCACGTCTGCTGATTGCTCACGGGTGAGTTCTCACCCGCTCCCAGCTCCGTGCAGCTCCCGGCGCGGAGAGCAACCAGCTGTGCGGGGGGAGGGGGGCAGCTCTGCCAGGGCCCAAAGTGCCAACCCTCAGCCCTGCTGGTGCCCCTCACTCCCGCCCCACAGGCCCCCCCCCCCCCCCCCCCTTAGCGTCTGAATCTCTGTTCTCGGTGCTGGAGCTGACTTGGCGGGTCTCCCCCCCAGCCCTGCTGGGTGCGTGCTCCTGCCCCCGTGGGTGGGGGGACGTGCCTGTCCCACCTTGGTTGGGGGGCTGCCGGATGGCTCTGTGCGGGGGGCCGCTCCGTGCCTTGGCCTTGTCCTCACCTCTGCCCACCGCCAGCCGGGCTCGGGGCCTGTCCCCTCCAAGGGGCGCCAACCCCCCAGTTCTCACCCCCTCTCTCCCCAGCATGCGGAAGTGGGCGCGCCGGGAGGCCGAGCAGAAGGTGAAGGAGCGGGAGCGGTTGGGGCTGCCCATCATGGACTCCAACTACTTCGACCCCAGCAAGCTGGTGCTGCCGGACGAGGAGTGAGGGGGGCTGGGCCGGCGCCCCCCTGGCCCCCCAGGGCCGTGTGAATAAACCTGCTAAGCCACCTCGCTCCGCCTCCGTCTGTCTGTCTGTGGGGCGGGGGAGCCAGGACTCCTGGGTTCCATCCCCAGCCTGGCGGCTGCAGGAGGCTCTGACCTGCGCGGGCTCAGGTGTGGTCCAAGTTCCCTGTTCCCTCTGCCTCGGGCGCAGCTGTGGGGCTGTTCCCCTGCCGCCCCGCCCCAGAGGTGGCTGCCTCTTGGCGCTGGGTGAGCCGGTCCCGGGAGCACCCTACGGGGGTGGCCGTGGCTGGGGTGAATGGCGCTTTGGAACCGGGCGTGAGGCCAAGGTAGGACCTACAGGAACCACCCAGCCGCCAGTCTGTGCCCCCATAGCCAGCCATGCACCTCTCCCCCACCATCCCCTCTCTCTGCCCCCCCCCATCCCCGCCCCACAGCTACCTGTCTCTATGCCCTCCGCCCGGTCTCTGTGACTCCTCCCCCTGGGTTGGCCAGTGAACATCACTCTCCCAATTTGGGAAACTGAGTCATGAAGAGTAGGTGAGAGTCAACTACACAAGCCACTAGACCCCACTCTCTTCCCAGAGCTGTGGAGAGAACCCAGGAGTCCTGGCTCCTAGCCACTAGACCCCACTCCCCTCCCAGAACTGTGGAGAGAACCCAGGAGTCCTGGCTCCTAGCCACTAGACCCCGGTCCCCTCCCAGAGCTGTGGAGAGAACCCAGGAGTCCTGGCTCCTAGCCACTAGACCCCGGTCCCCTCCCAGAACTGTGGCGAGAACCCAGGAGTCCTGGCTTCTCTGCTTGGCCTCTCAGGAGAGGTTCTGCCGTTTCTCTGAGATGCGGCTTCATGCGTCACCGCTGGCTCTGCCCTCGTTCAGTGCCGGCTGCCGCTGCCTGTTCACTGCACCAGAAATAGCATCTCAGCCCTGGGGCGAGCAGTCCTCCAGCGGAGTTAGAGGGGCTGTTCCCCACTTGCCCTGCCCCAGAGGTGGCTGCATGGCGGGGCCGGGCGCGCCACCCTGTGCAGCGGTGGGTGGCTGTTCCCAGCTGCTCCTCCCCAGAGGTGGCTGCATGTCGGGGCCGGGCGCGCCACCCTGTGCAGCGGTGGGTGGCTGTTCCCAGCTGCTCCGCCCCAGAGGTGGCTGCATGTCGGGGCCGGGCGCGCCACCCTGTGCAGCGGTGGGTGGCTGTTCCCAGCTGCTCCGCCCCAGAGGTGGCTGCATGTCGGGGCCGGGCGCGCCACCCCTGTGCAGCGGTGGGTGGCTGTTCCCAGCTGCTCCGCCCCAGAGCTGGCTGGGGCCCAGAACCACCTCCAGTCTGCCCAGCCCTGGTGGCTGCGGGGTTGGGGGTGAGGTCTAAGCTGTGGCCAGGGCCGGGCCATAGGGGAATTGGTGCTGGGGAGGGAGGTGCCTGTTAATCCCATGGGGGCTGGGGGACAGGCCCCCCATGGGGGATTCCAGGCACCCTGCACCAGGCACAGTGGAGTCACCTGGGACCCTGATCCAGGAAAGCACAGCGGTGGGGGGAGCCCGGGGCTGGGGGTTGCGGCTGAGGGGCACCGGCCGAGCTGTGGGGCGGGGAGTGAGGGGCACCGGCAGAGCTGGGGGGCTGCGGGTCGGGAGTGGGGGGGGGGTCCATGACAGACTCTCCAGTCCGCAGCGAGACGTTTCCTTCTCCCGGCGTCTGCGGCAGATGCTGAAATATTCATGGGGAACCGAACCCCCTGGGGGGCGACTGGGCCTCATCATGGCAGCCCTCCCCCAACCTCCCCCCCCCACTCCTGACCCACAGACCCCCATAGCCCCACCCTGGGCTCCCCAGCCCTGCCAGTGCCCCCCACTCCAGCCCCCCATAGCCCTGCCCTGGTGTCCCAGAGCTCTGACAGTTCCCCCCACTTCCAACCACAGCCCCCCATAACCCAGCTGTGGGCTCCCCCCAGCTCTGCCAGTGCCCCCCCATCCCAACTGCAACCCCCCATAACCCAGCCCTGGTGTCCCCCCATTCCCAACCCACAGACCCCCATAGCCCAGCCCTGTGTCCCCCCATCCCCAACCCACAGACCCCCATAGCCCAGCCCTGTGTCCCCCCATCCCCAACCCACAGACCCCCATAACCCAGCCCTTGTGTCCCCCAGTTCTGTCAGTGCCCCCCCCTCCCGACCGCAGCCCCCCATAGCCCCGCCCTGGGCTCCCCCCAGCTCTGCCGGTGCCCCTCACTCCTTACCCATAGCTCCCCCCTGGGCTCCCCAGCTCTGCCGGTGCCCCTCACTCCTTACCCACAGCCCCCCCCATAGCCCCACCCTGGGCTCCCCAGCTCTGCGGTGCCCCCCACTCCCGCCCCACAGCCCCCTGATCACCCAGCCGTGGGCTCCCAGCCCCCCTCCCCCCGCGCTGTAACCACGAGAGCCCCCTCCCCTCCCATATCAGGGGAGCGAACCCCGGCGTCCTGCCCCCGCCCTCCTGTTGCCGACCTATTTCTCTCGCTCTCCCGTGCGCTGCGCTCCGCCCCGCGCGGCTGCGGGCTGCGCTCAGAGTCCCCGGCGGCTCCGGGCAGGCAGGAGACGGAGCCGGGCTCCGGACATGGCCCCCAGCGCCCGCGGGCGGCGGTGACTGGACCCGGACCCAGCCCCAGGTAAGCCGCGGGGAGGGGAGCCGAGCCAGGACTCCTGGGTTCTCTCCCCGGCTCTGGGAGGGGAGTGGGGGGCTGGTGGGTTAGAGCAGGGCGGGGGCTCAGAGCCAGGACTCCTGGGTTCTCTCCCCGGCTCCGCGAGGGGAGTGGGGGCTAGTGCTGAGAGCGGGCAGGGGGGCTGGGAGCCAGGACTCCTGGGTTCTCTCCCCGGCTCTGGGAGGGGAGTGGGGGTCTAGTGGTTAGAGCACGGGGGCTGGGAGTCAGGACTCCTGGGTTCTCTCCCTGGCTCTGGGATGGGAGTGGGGTCTGGTAATTAGAGCAGGGGGGGCTGGGAGCCAGGACTCCTGGGTTCTCTCCCGGCTCTGGGAGGGGAGTGGGGTCTGGTGATTAGAGTGGGGGGAGGGGCTGGGAGCCAGGACTCCTGGGTTCTTTTCCTGGGCAGGGAGGGGAGTGGGGTCTGGTGGTTAGAGCGGGGGCGGGGGGTGGCTGGGAGCCAGGACTCCTGGGCTCTCTCCCCGGCTCCGGGACGGGAGCAGGGTCTCGTGGTTACTGGGGGGCAGGTTGCAGTTGTCTCTGGGGGGTGGGAGCTCTAGGCACATTTTGCTTGTAAGGGAACCAGCGGGTGAAGTTTGGCAAAGTTAGAAGGAGCTGAAGCTTGCCCCCTGCGAAGGGGGTCTGGGCTGAGGGGAGCAGGGTAGGGGGCTCCCCGCTCTCCCCCGGCACTCAGGACCGGGCACTGGGGGCACCGGGCTGAGGGGAGCAAGGTAGGGGGCTCCCTCTCTCCCCCAGCACTCAGGACCGGGCACTGGGGGGCACCGGGCTGCGGGGAGCAGGGTAGGGGGCTCCCTCTCTCCCCCAGCACTCAGGACCGGGCACTGGGGGGCACCGGGCTGAGGGGAGCAGGGTGAGGGCTGGGCAGAAGCCAGGCGCTGGGGGAGCTCCATACTGTGGGGAGCAGGATGAGGGGCTGGGCAGGGGGGCGTTCGGGACCAGGCGCTGTGGGGGCACTGTGCTGTGTGGAGCAGGGTGGGGAGCAGCGTGGGGGGTTGGGCAGGGGGCCCTCTCCCCTGGCCGGTCAGGACCAGGTGCTGTGGGGCACCGTGGGGCAGGGAGCAGGGTGAGGGGCTGGGCAGAGGGCGCTCTCTCCTGGCAGTCAAGGCTGGCTCTGGGGGGCGCTGTGCTGCGGGGGGCTGGGTGGGGGGCTGGGCAGGGCGTGCTCTCCCTGGCCGGTCAGGCCGGGTGGTGCTGGTGGGGGGGTCCCTGATTTACTCACTGACCCAAGCGGCTCTCACTTGCCAACCGCTGCTCTGAGCATTTTCAGTTCTCAGCCTCTCCCCCGACCCTTTGCCCTGCTCTGTGTGTGTGTGTGTGTGTGTTTGCCTGAGTGTGTAGGTGCCCTCAGCGGCCAGGCCCTGCTCTGTGTTTGGGGTGCGCAGCTGTAGTGTGGTGTTTGTGTTTGCGATGATGTGTTTGTGTGTGGCTTTGCGCCTGTGCACTTGCACTATGTGGCCCAGCTGCGTTGTGTGTCTGTTCCGTGTGTATGGTTGCAGTGTTGTGTCTGAGCGTTGGGTGCAGTTGTGGTGTTTGTGTGATTACAGTGTGGGGCATGTTCTGTGTTTCACAGGTAGTGTTGGGTGGTGTGGGATTTTTCACGTTGGCTGTATGTCTGTGCATGGATGGGTTCTGTTGTGTGTATTGCAGTGTGTGTGCACGGCTATGTTGTGTGTGTCACAGTGTGTGTCGCAGCATGTGTGTGTGGGTTGTAATGTGTGTGTCACAGTATGTGGACATGGTTGTCTTCCCATGGTGCATATCTCGCAGCGTGTGTGTGCAGTTGTCTTGTGTGCATTGACGTGTGTGTGCAGTTGTGGTGCATGTGTGCGGTTATGGTGTGTGTGTGTGAGGTTGTGGGGTGTGTGTCAGTGGGTGTGCATGGCTGTATGGTGTGCGTGTGTGTGCGCGGTTGTGTGGTGTGCATGGGAGTGTGTATGGTTGGGTCCATGTGTGCGGTTGTGCTGTGTGTGTGTCAGTGGGTGTGTGGTGTGCATGGGATGTGTGCACAGTTGTGTGGTGTGCATGGTGCATGTGTGCAATTGTGGTGTATGTGTGTGGTTATGGTGCATGTGCTGCAGTATGTGTGTGCAATTCTGATGTATGGTTGTGGTGTGTGTGGTTGTGTGTGTGGTTGTGGGGTGGGCGTGCTGCATATCTGCTGTTGTGTGGTGTGTGTCAGTATGTGTGCAATTGTGGGGTGTGTGTCGCAGTGTGTGCAGTTGTGGATGTGTGTGGGGTCTGTGTTGCAGTGCGTGTGTATGTGGGGGGTGTCACAGTGTGTGCGGTTGTGGGGGGGGGTGCAGTTGTAGGATGTGTGAGGAGTTGTGCGGTGCGTGTGTCGCAGTGTGTGCGCGGTTGTGTGGTGTGTGTATCGCCGTGTGTGTTTAGTTGTGTTGTGTGTGTGTCGCAGTGTGTGTGCTTGTGTGGTGTGTGTGTCACAGTGTGGGCGTGGTTGTGGGGCATGTGTCACAATGTGTATGCGGTTGTGCGGTGCGTGTGTTGCAATATGTGTGTGGTTGTGCGGTGTGTGTGTCACAGGGTGTGTGCGGTTGTGCGGTGCGTGTGCGCAGTTGTGTGGTGTGTGTGTGTGTGCAGTTGTGGGGTATATGTGTTAGTATGTGTGCGGCTGTGTGGTGTGTGTGTCACAGTGTGCGCGTGGTTGTGTGGTGCGTGTGCGTGCGGCTGTGCGGTGTGTGTCGCAGTCTGTGTGTCGATGTGTGGTGCGTATGTCGGTACCTGTCTGGGTTGCGGTTGTTGGTGCCCCTCCCCCTGCCAGGTTACACCAGGTTCCCGCTCCTGTTGCCTTCAAGCTGCTGTAGCTGGGTTGCCATGGCAACAGCGGGGGGTTCTCGGGGTTACCGTGGCGATAGGAGGGTTCTGGGACCATCTGGCCGGTTGTCACCACTCAGCGGGCGGGGCGGGTCCCTGCCCCCCCCCCAGCCCTGCCGGTGCCCCTCACTCCCGATCCGCAGCCCCCCCCCCCGCCCGGCCCTGCTGGTGCCCCTCCCGACCCGCAGCCCCCCCCCCCAGCCCAGTCCTACCCCCCCCAGCCCTGCCGGTGCCCCTCACTCCCGACCCGCAGCCCCCTGCCAGCCCAGCCCTGGATCCCACCCTTTGGGTCACTGGCTCTGCCAGCCGGGCCGAGCTTCGCTGGTGTCAGAACCCAGGAGGCAGCTGTTGCCCTGGTCTGGGAACTGGCTCTGGGAGGGGAGTGGGATCTGGTGGTGAGAGCTGGGTTGGGGTCTGGGACCCAGGACTCCTGGGTTCTCTCCCCAGCTCTGGGAGGGGAGTGGGGGCTAGTGGTGAGAGCTGGGTGGGGGGCTGGGACCCAGGACTCCTGGGTTCTCTCCCCAGCTCTGGGAGGGGAGTGGGGTCTGGTGGTGAGAGCTGGGTGGGGGTCTGGGACCCAGGACTCCTGGGTTCTCTCCACAGCTCTGGGAGGGGGGCTCCCAAGTCTCTGCCGGGAGGTGATGGCAGCCCAGTTCTAACCGGGCGTGAGGGGAAATTCCAGGGGAGCCGAGGTCCCGAATCCCACGGCCCCGTCCCTAACCCCACCAAGGCCCATAAGGAGCTTTCTCTGTCAGGTGACTTCCAGCCCCAGGATGGAGGATCTGTCTGGCTCAGTGGGGGGCACCAGGCTGTAGGGGGTCATTGGGGTGTGCCAGGCTGCAGGGGTAGGTGGGGGGCTCTGTGGGGGGTGCCAGGCTGCAGGGGGCAGGGAAGGGGACACCAGGCTGCAGGGGCAGGTGGGGGGCACCATGGGGGATGCTGGCTCTGTCTCACTCCCCCGACCCCCGCCCCCCCAGGATGCCGTGGGGGTGTCTCCGGCTGCGGGAGGAGAAGAACTACAACTCCGTGGGCGACATCACGGACAAGTACGAGATCGGGGAGCTGCTGAGTGCGTGAGTATCTGGGGGAGGCCCTGCTCCCCACAGCCCGGCCCACAAAGACCCCCCCTCCCACAGCGACCCGCTCCCCAGTTTGATCATGTGCCTCAGTTTCCCTGAGTGGGCGGAGGAGGAGGGGGATCATTGTACCAGACTCCAGGGGAGCCCCTCCGAGGACATCTGGCACTGGGATGGGATGAACGGGGTAGGGGGTGGGGCAAAAGGGGCGGGACGGGGCCCCTCAGTTCTCCCAGGGGGACGGGGCAGGAAACCCTTGGCTGGGGACAGGGACAGACATGAGGACGGAGGTAGGCCCTGGCGTTGCCCATGGGGGGGGGGGGGTGCGTGGTTGCCCCAGCCCCCCCCAGCCGTCCCCCCCAGCCCCTCCATTGGTGGGTTGATCCGGTTCTGTCCCGGGGCGCGGCAGAGTCCGACTGGGCCATGCCGTGCCATGCTGAACACTGGCCAGCGGGGGGAAACTGAGGCACACACTGTGCTGGGAAGGGTAGTCCCAGTAATTCGCAGGCTGTTGGGGGGTTACAGAGGGGGTGGGATGCGGGGTAGCTGGGGGGGCTAGACATGGGGGCTGTGTGACGTCTCCCCCCCACAGGAAGGAGTTCTGTGAGCTGTGCCTGGCCCGCGAGCGCCGGACCGACCGGCTCGTCGTCTGCAAGCGGTTCCGGAAGAAGGACGGCAGGAAGGTTCGACAGGCGGCCCGGAACGAGATCCTCATCCTGAAGATGTAGGTACCGGAGCAGCCCCCCCCCGGCAGCCGGGCCGGGAGTACTGGCAAAGGGGGGTCCCTGAGAGCCTTCGGCACCTGGCTCCCAAGTCCCCTTCCTCCAGTCACCCTCCCCTCCTGCAAGGGGAAACTGAGGCAGGCCCAGCCTTCAGAAAATCCCCACGCGCTTGCACATTTCTGGCCTTGCTGCATCTGTCGCCCCCCCCTCCCCCCCCGGCACTGTTCCCCTTTGCTCGGCAGCTCGGGGGGGCCCTCGCCCTGCCCAGGGGTGAGGAGGTGGGGTTGTCCCGGCCTCTGGGGTTCCCGTTGCGAATGACTCTGGCCTCCGGTCAGTCCCTCCCCTTTGCGCTCAGTGCATGGCAGAGGGAAACTGAGGCAGGTCTGGGCATCCTGGCGCTTGCCAGAATTGCCACGTGGGAGTCAGGACGTCTCTTTCGGCAAGAGCCCGTGTGGATCTGCTGTGCTGGGGGGGGGGTATCTGCAGCAGGGAAGGGCAGGTGGGGGGGGTATCGCTCTGGAGCGGGGGAGGGCAGGCCAGGGGCAGGAAGGAAGCGGTGCCAATTGCTTGTCCCCCAATTCCTTCCCCCCCCCCCAGGGTGAGTCACCCCAACATCCTTCAGCTCATTGACACCTTTGAGACACGCAGGGAATTTTACATCATCCAGGAGCTGTGAGTGCTGGGGCCTGGGGCGGGGAACGGGGGGGGTCCCATGATTGGGGGGGGATGCCAGGGTTTGGGGGGTATTGGCTGGGGGCTGATCCCACCTTGGGAGGAGAGGGGAGTGGCGGGAGTGAGGGGGTATGGGTCGGGGCTGGGAGCAGGGGGGAGGGGAGGGGACCCCGGGGCAGGTAGGAAGTAGGGGGGAGGGCGCTCCGGGCTCGGGGGTGCCCCAGGGCTGAGCCCGCCGGTGCCGCCCCCTGCAGGGCGACGGGCGGGGACGTGTTCGACTGGATTCTGGACCTGGGCTGCTACACGGAGCGAGACGCCAGCAGCCTGATCCGGCAGGTGCTCGAGGCCCTGGCCTATCTGCACAGCCTGCACATCGTGCACCGCAACCTCAAGGTCAGGGACCCAGGCGTCCGGGCTGCCCCCACCACCGCTCTACCCACCAGCCCCCACTCCCCTCCCAGAGCCGGGGAGAGAACCCAGGAGTCCTGGCTCCCAGCCCCCCCGCTCTAACCACTAGCCCCCACTCCCCTCCCAGAGCCGGGGAGAGAACCCAGGAGTCCGGGCTCCCAGCCCCCCCCTGCTCTAACCACTAGCCCCCACTCCCCTCCCAGAGCCAGGGAGAGAACCCAGGAGTCCGGGCTCCCAGCCCCCCAGGTTTCACGGGCAGTGAGACTCGCTGTCTGGTTTCTTTAGCTCACATCCCCCCCCCCAGTGGCCACGCCTGTGCCGTGTGGGTGGGGTGGTGGTCTTAGGGGTGGGGGCAGGCTGGGAGGGGGGAAAGGGGTGGAGTGGTGTGGGGCAGGCTGGTGGGAAGGGAGGGGGAGTGTGGGGCCGGAGGGGAGGGAGCAGGGTGATGCCAGCAGGGGGGCGCTGGGGGGCTGGCGGGGGAGGGGGCGCTGTGGGGCTGGCCCTGGGGGGCCAGCGGGGGGGGCGTGCTGTGGGGCTGGCGGGGGAGGGGGCGCTGTGGGGCTGGCACTGAGGGGCCGGCGGGGGGGTCTGACGCCCAGTGTCCCCCAGCTGGAGAACCTGGTCTATCACACCCAGCAAAGCCGCGCCAAAATCGTGCTCCGGGATTTCTACCTGTCGCGCTTCGAGAACGGTGCCATCACTGAGCCCTGCGGGACGCCCGAGTACCTGGGTACGTCCCCCCTGAGTACCTGGGTACGGCCCCCCATCCCCCCAAGTTCCTGAGTACGCCTCAAGACGAGTACCTGAGTACGCCCCCCCAAGTACCTGGGTACGGCCCGCCCTTCTCCCCGAGTACCTGGGTACGCCCCGCCCTTCTCCCCGAGTACCTGGGTACGTCCCCCCTGAGTACCTGGGTACGGCCCCCCATCCCCCCAAGTTCCTGAGTACGCCTCAAGACGAGTACCTGGGTATGCCCCCCCGAGTACCTGGGTACGCCCCGCCCTTCTCCCCGAGCACCTGGGTACGTCCCCCCGCCCGAGTACCTGGGTACGGCTCCCATACCCCCAAGTTCCTGTGTACGCCCCAAGACGAGTACCTGGGTACAGTCTCCCCATCCCCCCAAGTCCCTGGGTACGCCCCAAGATGAGTACCTGGGTATGCCCCCCCCCCGAGTACCTGGGTATGTCCCCCCTGAGTACCTGGGTACACCCCCCATCCCCCCAAGTACCTGGGTATGCCCCAAGACGAGTACCTGGGTATGCAACCCCCACGTACCTGGGTATGGCCCCCCCATCCCCCCGAATACTTGGGTACGCCCTCCCCCCGAGGACCCGGGTGCGAGGTGCCCCAGGGTACAATCTGGGCTCTCCCCTGAACTTTCTCACCCGGGCGCCTTTCCCCCGCCTTCGCTGCTCCTGTGTGAAATCCCCCCCGCAGCCCCCTCTGCCCTGCCCCCGAGTGAAACCCCCAGACCCCTCGCCCCCGGCCAGGGCGAGCGGCAGCCCAGTGCTGGGACAGGATCACACGCCCGGCCTGGCTTCTGCAGCCCCGGGGCCCCAGCACGTCCTTCACCACCGGAGCCCCCTGCCCCACTTCCCCGGGACCCCTGCCCCACTTCCCCGCCCTCCGGGGGCCCCTGCTCCACTTCCCTGGGACCCCAGCCCCACTTCCCTGCCCTCCGGGGGCCCCTGCCCCACTTCGCCGTGACCCCTGCCCCACTTCCCTGCCCTCCGGGGGTTCAGCAGTGCCACGAGCAGAGAGATGGGGCGACGTGGGTCCGGGGTGTGACACTGGGTACAACCCCCCCCCCCCCGAGTACCCGGGTATGACCCTCCCCCCGCCCCTGAATACCTGGTACAAACCCCTGCCCCTCCCCCGAGTACCTGGGTATGGGACCCTCCCCTGAGTACTGCCCCCACCGCCCTACCCCACCTTTGTCCTCATCCCCCCCGTTATATCTGGGGGTCTCATCCCATCTCTGTCTGCCCCCAGCCCCCGAGGTCATCGCCCGCCAGCGGTATGGGCGCCCCGTGGACTGCTGGGCCGTGGGGGTCATCCTCTTCATCCTGTGAGTGGGGGCAGGGGGTCGGGCGGTGACGGGGCTGGGGGGGTCAGATCTGGGCACGGGGCTGGGGGTCAGGAGGGTGGCATTAGGCTGTACCTGGGGGGTGTCAGGGCCCTGCGACCCCCCCCCTGACCGTCCGTCCCCCCGCAGGCTGTCGGGGAACCCCCCGTTCTACGCCGAGGCGGAGCAGGACTCTGGTCGGGGGCAGGACCGGCAGCTCTTCCGTCAGATCCTAGCCGGGGAATACAGCTTCGACCCGCCCTACTGGGACGAGATCTCCCCCGCCGGTGAGCCCCCCGTGCCCCACAGCCCCCCACTGCGCCCCACAGCCCCAACTCCCCTACTGGGACGAGATCTCCCCCTCCGGTGAGCCCCCCGCGCCCCACAGCCCCCCACTGCGCCCCACAGCCCCGACCCGCCCTACTGGGACGAGATCTCCCCCGCTGGTGAGCCCCCCGCGCCCCACAGCCCCCCACTGCGCCCCACAGCCCCGACCCGCCCTACTGGGACGAGATCTCCCCCGCCGGTGAGCCCCCCGCGCCCCACAGCCCCCCACTGCGCCCCACAGCCCCGACTCCCCTACTGGGACGAAATCTCCCCCGCCGGTGAGCCCCCCGCGCCCCACAGCCCCCCACTGCGCCCCACAGCCCCGACTCCCCTACTGGGACGAGATCTCCCCCGCGCCCCACAGCCCCCCACTGCACCCCACAGCCCCGACTCCCCCTACTGGGACGAGATCTCCCCCACCAGTGAGCGCCCCACAGCCCCCCACCGCCCCGGCTCCCCCTACTGGGATGAGATCTCCCCCTCCGGTGAGTCCCCCTGTGCCCCACAGCTCCCCACTGCCCCCACAGCGCCGACCCGCCCTGCTGGGACAAGCTCTCTCCCACTGATGAGACCCCCCCACCACCCTGCCATCCCCCAACTCCCTGGAGCCTGCCTCACTCATCTCCCCCCATGTCCCTGCCACTCCGGGATGGGGGGGGGCGTTCACCCCTCACTGACCCCCCCCCATGTCCCTGCCACTCCGGGATGGGGGGGCATTCACCCCACACTGACCCCCCCCATTGCAGCCAAGAAACTGGTGTCGCAGCTCCTGGAGGTGGATCAGGACCAGAGGATCACGGCGCAGGAGGCCCTGGGACATGTCTGGTGAGTGGGGGAGGGCCTGGGGGGCAGGGCAGTGGAGTGGGGGAGGGGCATCGTGTGTGGGGGGTTGAGTAGGGGGTGGGCGTGGGGCAGGATGGAGGTTGATGGGGGGGGTCACTCACTCTCAGCTGGGGGGCAGGGAGGTACATGGGGCCGTCTGGCTGGGCTGGGGGGCGGCTCTGTGTTGCAGGGCCTTACCCTGACACCCCCCAACCGGCTCCTCACTGCCCAGGCTAATGGCTGCCAATGTTTTATTCCCCCCCCCCCGCACCCCCACAATCACCCACGCCCTCCCCATCCACACCACACATCCTCCCAACCTCCCCTCCCCCCATCTCACCTGCATCCTCCCCCCACCTGGCCGCCCCTCGACACCGGCCCCACAGGATCGCGGGCAACGTGGCTTCGGAAAAGAACCTCAAGGAGGGGGTCTGTGCCCAGATCGAGAAGAACTTTGCCAAAGCCAAATGGCGGGTGAGTTTCTCCAGGGGCACTGGGGGGCACTGTGCTGCGGGGGGCTGGGCAGGGGGCGCTCTCCCCTGGCAGGCAGGGCCAGGCACTGTGGGGCGTGCGGGGGGGCTGGGCAGGGGGTGCATTCCCCTGGCAGTCAGGGCTGGCGCGGGGGGGGGGGGGACAGATTGGGGGGCTGGGCAGGGGGCGCACTCCCGTCAGGCAGAGCCAAGGCTGGAGGGGCGGGGTGGGGGGCTGGTCAGGGGGAGCTCTCCCCTGGCAGGCAGGACTGGGGCCAGGGGGTGCCGTGCTGCAGGGAGTGGGTTGGGGGGCACTGTGGGGGGACAGTGGGGGGAGTATTGTGGGGCTCTCTGACCCGCTCCCCTCTCCCCACAGAAGGCCATTCGAGTCACAACCTTCATGCAGCGGCTCCGCGCCCTGGAGCCTGGCGTCCACCCCCCCATGTCGCTCCCCGAGGTGACGGTGGAGGAGCCCCGCCCCACAGAACCCCCCACCACGGAGCGACCGAGTGAGCCAGCGGGGCCCACGGAAGAAAAGACGCAATAACCCCTTTGTACAGCTCCGTGCACCCGGATCGGACCCAGCGCCCCCTAGAGGGGAAAGGCCCTGGGGCCCATTCCCAACCTGGCTCTGTCCCCACCCCTGCCCCCAGCTCAGGACCGGCCCATGGGACTGGGATGTGCATGTCCATCCATCCAGGCCAGGTGCATGTTTTCTGAAGATGCTATTTTAATACAGAAATCCCAGGCTGCCCCCCGCCCCCCTTGGACTTGATCTTGTCCCCCCTGCACCTACAGGGAGCCTGGAAATAACAAAATAAACAGAGATTCTGTCTCTGGCAGGTCACTTCTTCCTCGGTCGTCCCTCCAAGGGGGTCGGGGAAGGGCCTGGAGGTAGGACGGGAGAGAAGGATCTAACTGCTAGACGCCAGTGCCCTCCTGGTGCCAAGAATAGAACCCAGGAGTCCTGGTTCCCAGCACCGCTCTGCTCGACCTCATCCCCCTCCCAGAGCTGGGGCGAGAACCATCCGGGCTCCCAGCCCCCCAGTCTAACCTGATAGACCCCACTCGCCTGCCAGAGCTGGGAGAGAACCCAGGAGTCCTGACTCTCAGAACCCTCCCCTGCCCCTGCCCTGCTCTAACCACCAGCCCAGGGCTGCCCAGAGGATTCAGGGGGCCTGGGGCAAAGCAATTTCGGTGGCCTCTTCCATAAAAAAACAAGTTGCAATACTATAGAATACTATATTCTTGTAGGGGCCCGGGGCCTGGGGCAAATTGCCCCACTTGTGCCCCCCCCCCTTTGGGCGGCCCTGCACCAGCCCCCACTCCCCTCCCAGAGCCAGGGATAAAACCGAAGGAAATGCCATGCCAAAAATGTTTGTTAAAAGACGACAATTGAGGTGGCCAAGCAAAGTCTGGGGGGGTTCAGAGACCCCAGGATTAATGGCAGCAGAAGCAGCACGCCTGGTAAATTCGCTCCAGGTGACCGCGGTCGCCTTCTCCTTCCCATCGACTCTGTGAGGCCACCGCCGCGGGTGGCACGGGATCCTCGCAAACCGCCGGGGGAATTGACATGGTAGAGTGGGGAAACTGAGGCAGAGCCGTGTCTTCTTCCCTCAGCGCACGCCTGCCAATTTCTGGGGCATTCTACAGACCCAGACCCCTTCCCTGCAGAGCCCTGGAGTCAGCCCCGGGGCACGGCCCACCCCGGGCGTGGCAGGAGGTGGGGAGCGGGTGCCAATCTCCCTCTGTGATGGAGTGGGGCCCAAAGGGGCAGAGTTAAGGGGATAGGCACTGGGGACCCATCCAGCCGGCCCCCCTGTCTGTCCGTCCCTGTTCCCGGCTGATCTGTCCCCCCTCCCCACGTCCCCGTCCGTATGTCTGTCCATCCGTCCCCGTGTCTCTCTGTCCCTCCCTGCGCCCTCAGGACTACAGCCCCCAGTAGGCCCCGCGCGGCCGGGCCGGACCATCCCGCCGGCGGGAGCGGGGGTGCCGCGGGCTCCGAGCCATGCGGATGCGGGCAGGGGGGCGGGCACCCCCCCCCGCCTGGGATGGTTCGGCCCCGCGCCCCCGCGCGGCGCGTGGTTCAGCCCGAGCCCGGAGGGTCCGTCAGCGGCGGGAGCGGCGCGAGGGGGAGAGAGAGAGAGAGAGGGGTGAGCGGGGGGGGGGGCGGGGCGCGGGGAGCACAAGGGGGCGGGGCTCTGGGGGTGCGGGGGGGGCTGGGTAAGGGGGGAGCAGGGGGGGCCCGGGGCAGGGGGGCCTGGGTAAGGGGGCGGGGCTCTGGGGGGCGCGGGGCGGGGTGGGTAAGGGGAGAAGGCTGGGGGAGCAGAGGGGGCACGGGGAAGGGGGGAGGGGGAACTGGGGGGCACGGGGGTGGGGGGCACAGGGAAGGGGCACGGGGAGGGGGGGCACGGAAGGGGGGAGGGGTAGCTTGGGGGAAGCAGGGGGGCCACAGGGGAGCTGGGGGCACGGGGGTGGGGAGGGGCTGGGGGGCACAGGGGAGGGGGAACTGGGGGGCATGGGGAGGGGTAGCTGGGGGCACGGGGGTGGGGGGCACAGGGAAAGGGGTGGGGGAACTGGCGGGCACGGGAGCTGGGGGGCACGTGGAAGGGGGAGGGGTAGCTGGGGGCACGGGGGTGGGGGTCACAGGGAAGGGGGTGGGGGAACTGGCGGGCACAGGAGTTGGGGGGGCTGGGGGGCATGTGGAAGGGGGAGGGGTAGCTGGGGGCACGGGGGTTGGGGGAACTGAGGGCACAGGGGAGGGATGGGGAGGAGCTGGGGGGCACAGGAGGGGAAGCTGGGGGGAAAGGGGAAGGTGTGGGGGGCACGGGTGGATGGCTAGGGGACCCTCAGAGATAGCCAGGGCGGGCTGTGGGGGGATGGACAGGGGTGCCCTTATGGGGGCGCCCCTTGGAGGCAGGTAGGGTGGGGAGTGGGCACCCTGGGGAGCAGAGGGTAGGGTGGGGGTAGGAGCGAAGGGACCCTTGCGGGGAGGATGTTGGGGAATGTAAGGAGGCAGGTGGGGGTCAGGAGGGGGGCTGGGGGGTGGTGACTGAGGTAGG
This sequence comes from Chrysemys picta bellii, assembly GCF_011386835.1. Lineage (NCBI taxonomy): Eukaryota > Metazoa > Chordata > Testudines > Emydidae > Chrysemys > Chrysemys picta. The sequence continues at coordinate 24,818,570 of NC_088807.1, forward strand.
ACACTGGGAATTCACAGCCAGTGGGGCGAGGAGTATGGGGGGCACCACGGTGTGGCGGGGAGGAGGGAGATGGGGGCAGCATTGGGAGGAGTCGGGGGCACAGCTCTTGTGTGTGGTGGGGGGAGTGGGGCAAGGAGGGGGAATTCACTGCGTGACCCTGATGTTTTGTTATTAGGGGTGAGTGGGGACCCCCCTTTCTGTGCTGCTCCCCCCAAACTGTCTGGTTTGCTCCTCTCTGCCCAGAGAATCCTTTGTACCCCCATTGCATGGGGAGGGCTGCTTCGGCTGCCCCCCGAAATGTCTGATCCTTTGCTGAGAGTCAGCGACGCTCAACATATATCTAGCCCCCCACTCTTTGCCCCACGCTTCTGTGTAGTGTACTGGTTGGGGGCATGCTGGGAGCCAGGACTCCTGGGTTCTCTCCCTGGCTCTGGGAGGGGAGTGGGGGCTAGGGGTTAGAGCAGGGGGGCTGGGAGCCAGGACTCCTGCATCTTGGCTCTCCCACATGCTGCGTGTTCTTGTGCAAATAACTTCCCTTCTCCATGCCTCAGTTTCCCCACCTCAGTGCTCAGGGGAGACTTTCTCTCTGGCGGGGGAGTCCAGAGGGACCCGGGGTTGAAAGCTGTGTCAGCCTTTCCCTGCCGGTCATTGATTGTCACTTGTCCCCAAACTGGCTTTTTGTTGGCCTGGTTTGGGGCTGATTGGAGCGAAACGGCTTCATTCGATGTTGCGAACGATGCTTTGCATGTGCGGGTCCCATTTCTTTGTAACCCCCCCGCAGTCCGGTTTCCGATGGCTCCTCCCACTCGCTTGAGCTTAGAGATTCGGGGTACGAGTATGGTCCTTGAAGGAGGTTCCCTCGGTGAAGATGGGGTTTGAGCTGGCGGAGGTAGGAAGGGTTGAGTGTCCTGCCAAGCCAGTTATCACTGAGAGCCCTGCCCTATGTGTGGAGTTGTGTGTTTCGCTCCCAGATGCCATGCTTTCGACACTGGTGTGAGGGAACACGGGTGGGATGGTCATGGGGTGTGATTCTGGGATGCTCTGGGGCGATCTAGACAATTAGCCAAAGGGCCTTTGACGAAAACAACGAATTGGTTTCTTGCAGCCAACAAGAAAAGAAAAACAAACCAGAGCTGGGAAATTCCACATGCGAAAATTTAGTTGAGAGTCAAAAAAATCCACCTAGGGAAAGTCAGACTGAAACCTGGGTTAATGGGACCAAAGCCACAGTGACTGCTGGGAAATTGCACCAGCAAAACGTAGATTAGGTTTGTGATCGTTTGGGGTATGACCGAGCAGAGCCCTGTCAGGCCAGGCGCTGTGCAAGCCACTTGACTAAGATCAGGGCCCCGTTGTGGTGGGCACTGCCCAGACCCCAACCGAGATCAGGCCCTGTCATGCCGGGTGCTGCCCAGACCCCCACTGAGATCAGGCCCTGTCATGCCGGGTGCTGCCCAGACCCCCACTGAGATCAGGGCCCTGTCGCGCCAGGCGCTGTCCAGACCCCCACTGAGATCAGGCCCTGTCACGCCGGGTGCTGCCCAGACCCCCACTGAGATCAGGGCCCTGTCACGCCAGGCGCTGCCCAGACCCCCACTGAGATCAGGGCCCTGTTGTGCCAGGCACAGGAGATGTTAGCCAGTGGGACTCCCTGCCACTGCCTGTCATTGATGCCAAGAACCCGGCCACTCCCCATCAGCTCCCAGGGCAACGCAGTGGCCAGGAGGGCGAATCCAGGGGAATTGTCCAGCCTGTGCCATGCGTGAGATTGGACGGGCCCTGGGGGTGCGGCTCGAGCTGGATTCCCACCATCTCCCCCCATCCACCGAGGGCCCGGGGTTGGTCTCATCCAGGCTGCTGCGTTCTGGAAGTGATCGTGAGCCTCTCCCCTCAGGGATTAAAACCAACTTTAATTATTACTGGGGCTCTGAGCTAAAGTGGGGGGCAGATAACCCCTCCCCCTGCCCCGAGTAATTCCCCCTTCCTGTGTAGCTGGCCAGGGCTGGAGCCAGGACACCGGGCTAGATGGGCCCTTCTGATCCTGCGTGTGCACCTCTCCGGGCCCCATTGCACTACCCCAGAGTTTGAGGGCAGAAGGGGTTCCTAGACCACCCAGGCTGACCTCCCGGATAGGCCAGAGCAGGTCCGGGGGCTCTTCGCCCCCTTGGCCATTGCCCCCTCCCGAATTGGGCGCAGGGCTGCAGGATCGGTCCCAACGGGAGGGAAAAGAGTCCTGCTCCGGGAATGCCTCCCTGTCCCCCCTTGCCAGACCAGGGGCCCTGAGCTCCCCCCTGCTGGGGCTCTGTGCTCCCCAATCTTCCCCTCACTGTTAGTTCCCCTCCTTTCTGTCGGGGAGGGAAGTTAGAACAGGGGGCCTGGGTGCCAGGACTCCTGGGTTCTCTCCCTGAGTCTGCTATGGGGCTAAAAGCAGCCACGCTGCCGTTGCCACTGGGGCTCTGAGCCTCACCGCACACGCCAGGACCCAGTGGGCCAGGCTCCGCGCCGGTTTGAGCCGCGCCGCGCTAGCCTGCGTCATGGGAGCCGGGCTCTGAGGCTCCCGGACGTGGGGCTGGGTTTGCAGTGCGGCCGTAGCTTCCCAGCGCGTACAGCGAGCGCTGGCTGGCTGCGGCGAGCGACCCGCTTGCAATGGGGCAGGGGCCAGGCCGGGGAGCTGAGCGCGGGGAGCTGGGGCCTGTGCCCCTGGGGCGTGTGCAGGCGTGTGTGTGCAGGCGTGTACGGGGGCGGGCGTGTGCCTGTGGGCTCTGGATTTGCTTCATCCTGTGGGGCCCACTTTGTGTCCAAACTTAATGAATGTCCCCATGGTTATCTCGTGGGGGGTGAGGGCCACTGCACTGCCCCACACCTGCCCCTTCCCCCTCCTGCCCCCCAAACTTGCCCTGCCCCTTCCCCCTCCTGCCCCTTCCCTCTCCTGCCCTACCCCCCCTGCACTGTCCCACACCTGCCCCTTCCCACTCCTGCCCCCCAACCTTGCCCCATGCCCTGCCCCTTCCCCCTCCTGCCCTACCCCCCCTGCACTGCCCCACCCCCCTGCACTGCCCCACACCTGCCCCTTCCCCCTCCTGCCCCCCAACCCTGCCCCATGCCCTGCCCCTTCCCCTTCCCCCTCCTGCCCCTCCCCTCTCCTGTCCCCCAACCCTGCCCCACACCTGCCCCTGCCCCTTCCCTCTCCTCCCCTACCCCCCTGCACTGCCCACACCTGCCCCTCCTTCTCCTCTCCCACCTCTAGCCCTGCCCCTCCCCCACCCCGTGAGAGACCGGAGGGGGCGTGGCCGGGTTGTGCATTATTCATGAGGTGGGCGGGGCACCGTCCCATCCGGGTCCCGCCGGCTCCTCTCCCCACATCCGGGTGTCCGCGCCGGCAGGGGGCGTGTCCCGGGTCACGGGGCGGGCCGCCCTCCCTGGCAGCCAATGGGCGGGCGGCGTAAGCGTCGCGGGGCGCGTCGATCGGGCCGCGCGGCCAATGGGCGGCGGGGGGCGGGGCCTGGCGGGCGCCGCGAGCGGGGGGTTTTTGTTCCGGGCCCGGCAGCCGCCATCTTGTGAGAGGAGCCGAGCGGGGGAAGCGAGCGGGGCCGGGCCGGGCCAGCCTCATTGGTAACTGGGAGCCGGGAACCGGACCCCCCCTGGACCGGACCCCGACCGGACACCCCCCATAGACCGGACCCCCCCGGACCGGACACCCCCCATAGACCGGACCCCGGACCGGACCCGGGCCGGGCTCCCCTAGAACGGACCGGACACCCCCCCCAGACCGGACCCCGACCGGACCCTCCCCATAGACCGGGCCCCGACCGGACCGGGCTCCCAGGGGACCGGACCCCCCCCCATAGACCGGACCGGGCTCAATGGGACCCGCCCCTCCCCGGGCCGTAGCCCTCCCCTGACCAGTGTCCCCTTCCCCCTTGATTCCCCTGACCCATCCCCCCCCCCCGAACCTGACTGGGGTCCCACCCCCGGCCCCGGCTCCTCAGACCCGACCTGGGTCCCCCCAAACCCAACATCCCTGATCTGACAGGGCCCTGGGGGTCCCCCCCCCGAGGGAGGGATCTGGGAGGCCTGGTGCTGGGGGACTTGGGGGAACCCCTGTATTACTGCCCCCTCTGTGAGGTGCAGCTTTATGGTGTCCTCATGGGACCTTCGCCCAGCCCAGCCAACTACTCCACCCTATGGAGGGGACTGCCCCTCTTACCCCCCCCCCCTGCTCAGTGTGGGGCAGGGGTGCTTGGGAAGCAGAGCCCTGGCTCGTGGCCCTTCCCTGCTGAACTTGGGGCGGGGGGGCTGTGCTGCCTGTGGGACCATGCTGACCTTGGGCAGGGGAGCTGGGGCCAGGACTCCTGGGTTCTCTCCCCGGCTCTGGGAGGGGAGTGGGGGCTGGTGGTTAGAGCAGGGGGGGCTGGGAGCCAGGACTCCTGGGTTCTCTCCCCGGCTCTGGGAGGTGAGTGGGGTCTAGGGGTGAGAGCACTTCCCTCTGGGAGCTGGGGATAGGACCCAGGAGTCCTGGTTCCCAGCCCTGGGAGTGTTCATTTCAGCTGCGTATCTGGCTGGCCCAGCCCTGCTTTCCCAGCAGCACTTGGCCTGGGGGGGTCTCTGGGGACGGCAGTTTCTATAGGAGGAAACATGACTCCAGGTAGTGGCAGAGCCGCCCAGCGGTCTGAGGCCTCCTGCTCCCGTGCCCAGCGGGGGCTGTTCACCCCCCAACCCCATCTGCCATCCTGCCTGCCTTGGCTTGGAGGATTCTCCGTGACAGCCCCCGACTTCCCAGAGGAGAAGTCCTGGGGGATGCTGGACTAGCCCCTGGTGTGACTGGCAGCTCCCTGCCGTCTTGTGCCCTCTGAGCCTGCGGGCACCAGGGGGGTCACTGCATGGCTTGGTGTCGCTCATCTCGGCGCCTGGCGCGGCCACTGCCTGGCCTCTAACCCAGCCGAGAAGATGAGGCCCCTTCGCCCTTCTGGTGCCCGCGGGGGACAGGCTGGGATCCCGCCCTGTGCCCGAGGGCGCCGTTAGACGCGGGGGTCACAGCAAGAATGATTGTCGGGGGTGCCGGGGGGGGTTTAAAACCCTGTGGGCTGAGTCAGCCTTGCCTTCGTGGGGGGCGCACGAGACACTGGCTTCTCCTTCAGATTCATCCGCTCCCCTTCTGCTCGGTTTCCTCCGGCCTGACTGGCTGTGATCAGCCCGCGATCCGCCTGGTGGCTTTTTCTGGCCTTCAACGGCCTCTCAGCTCAGTGAGGGGACGCACGCGCCGCCGCTGAAAGGCGCTGGGTTATCGGCAGGGGCTGAGGCCTGGCGCGTCCCTCTCTGGAGTCCTGCTGGCACGCAGCCGCCGGTTCGGTACTCCGGCCCAGCTTTGAAACTGTCCCTTGGAGCAACCACGTCAGCGGACCGGCCCCCTGCCAGGTCCCGCTCTGCCCAGCTGAGCCAGACGCCTGGTCTGAGACGTGTCGCCTCTGCAGGGACCCAGTCACCCCCGCCGGGGTGTGCAGGGACACCCCCCCCCCCCCCCGCCTTTCCAAACTGAGCGGGGAAACGCCTTTAACCTGCCGCCATCCGCTCTGTGCCCGAACAATCCCAGTCTCCATCCCGCTGCCTGTCTCTCGTTCCTCTCTTCCGCTCTCAGCCAGTGCTCGCCCTGTGTCTCAGGGCAGGGTGTGTGTGTGGGGATCACTTAGGATCAACGCAAAAGGGAATTTGAACGCAGACCCAGTCCTAGGACAGTGCGGATGAGCGCGTGTTTTTCGGTTTTGGTTAATGTGTGGCTCGGGCACAGGGACGGGGCAGTTTTCTGTCCAGCCCAGTGTCCTGTCTATCACAATCCAATCTGCTGTGTAGACCTCCCCTGCCCCTCGGTTACGGGACAGCCTGCAGGTGGCCCCTTGGGGAAAACGAAGCCGATCTCGGGCCTCTGGCGGGGAGCCTATGGCCTGCTTGCCGTAGTTCGGATCCTGTCTGGGCCCCCGCCTCCGGGAATCCTCCCAGCCCTCGGGGTCCATCACATGCACCAAGGAGTGAGATAGTCACCGGGGTTGAAATGGAATGGGGCGCGCGGCGGGTTCGGGCAGCAACGGGAACAGGCTCTCTGCAGACTCAGGCGGTGTTGCTGTCACGACGCCGGCTTTTCTCCACTGTTGCGGCCGCTTTTCAAAAGGAAAGCGAGCCCTTGGAAACCGTTAAGAGGTGGTCTGCCCATCCTCCCCTGTGCTATTGCAGGATAATTCCAGATGAGCCTGTAGTCAGTCAAAACTGATGGGGAAGGTAAGGTGAGGTTTTTAATGGATGTACTTGGGGGAGATTGTTCTCAGCGGGCCCTGAAATGCGGCTGTCTCTGGGGCGGGGCGAGGCAGCCCCTGTGCTGCTCTGGTGAGCACTCTCCTGTCGGTACAAGCGAAGGTGTGAATTTAAGCCCTGGGTGTTGTTCATGCCGCTTGGGAAGGGGTTTCAGTTTAAACAGGAAAAAGCCGGGGTTATCCTGGGATAAAGCCGGTCCGACTTCCCTGGGGGATACGGGACTGAGCAGTTGGTGTGGCTGGGGTGTCCTCGTCCATCTCGCCGTGGGGCTCGTGGGATGTCCGTGCCGTTCCGTCCCAGGCGCTGGGGCTGGTGGGTTGTTTGAGTCCGCCTGGAATTTCCATGTTTCTCCGCCCTGGGCTGGCTCTGCCGCAGGGCTCGGACCGTTTAAAGTCGGCCGCCCGCCGATGACTTTCAAAGAGCTCTGGTCTTGGGTGTTGCGTGAAATTAGCAGGGGAGGCACCCCGGGGCCCCAGATTGGGGTTAGCTCAGCCCTCGGCGGCGATTGGGGTGGAGGTGGGGGGCGGTTAATTACCAGAGGATCAGTCATTAGGAGAGCCGTTCCCCAGCCAGCGATCTGAGAGATTTGGGGGACAATCAGCTCCCAGTGTGACACGGGGACTGAAAGCCTCTGGCGAGCTGTCCCTGTGCGGCGTTATGTATGGCTGTTCCACTGCTGCCCTGCCCCAGAGGTGGCTGCATGTCTGGGCCGGGCGTGCATCCTCTGAAGTGAACTCGTTCAGTCCGGTGGATCAGCCCGTCCCTACCTTGCACTGGCTCTGTTGGCCGGCTTGCCAGGGAGAGCGGGCTGGTGCAGGAGCGGGGTTGAGCTTGGCAGAAGGCGGATGAGGCTGGGGAAGCCCCTTCGGGGAGCCTAGGGATGCGTCTGGTGCTAGCAGAGGGGGCGGGAAACACCACTTGAATCCCGACACCTCCGATCCCCCTGCAGCTGTCTCTGCCCACGCGGACGGTGCCAGGCTGTGGGAGGGGAGGGGAGTGATCTGGGGTTTCCCTTCTCCCCCTGGGGTGCTGAGCAGGGACCTAGGCCCTGCCTGGGCTGGGAAATGAGTCACCGTCCCCGCTGAGTCACCGCAGGCCCTGCCCGACCCGGCCCCTGGCTCTGTAGAGAGGCTCCAGGAACCAGCACAGCCACTGCTGCGGCCACCTCTGGGTAGCAGCTGCCCAGTGCCCGGCCCTGCCTGCCGGGGAGAACGATCCCTGCCCAGCCCCCGCCCTGTGTAGGCTCTGCTCAGGTCTGCGGTAGCCGCGTGGTTCCCCCGGTGGCCCCCAGGGTTGAGTGTTGGGGGATGTGGGCTTTGCTCTGACCCTCCCGTCCCCCCCAGATGTCCAGCTCGCCGTTGTCCAAGAAGCGCCGCGTGTCTGGATCTGAGCCGAAGACGGGTTCGAACTGCTCCTCTGGCAACTCCGTACAGAGTGACCCGCGCGCAGCGCCCGCCAACGTGAGTCCGCGGGGCCCCCCCCTCCGCCCCTCCCCCCGAGATCCCTCGCAGCCGTGCCTGGGTGGTTCCTGACGTGCTGCTAACCCTGCAGTCGGGGGCTGCCCAGCAGGTCTCGGGTGGGTGGGGTCCTGCTAGCCTGGGACCAGAACCAATCCTGGCCTGCCCTGCCCCCAGGGGTCCCCCCCTGCAATGAGCCCCTTCTCCCCCAGATGGGACCCCCAGGGTATCCCCAGCCCCCCTGGCTCAGACTCAGGGCCCTCTCTCCAATTCAGGCCTGCCCCGGCAGCGAGCGCCACAGGTTGGGGGCATGTCCCGGCCACAGCGAGCTCCCCGCTGGGCCTCCCCCCCCCACCTCCCCTGCACAGGGCCCTGCTGACCTCTGACCCCTCTGCTCACAGGGCATGGCTAAGAATGGCAGTGACGTCGACATCGACGAGAGCCTGTACTCCAGGCAGCTGTAAGTACCAGCAGTGGGTGGGGCACCCCCAGAAACCCCCGCAGGGGCCCGTCTGCCCGCCCACCCCGGAACAAAGCCTGTTTCCCCTGTCTGGGAAACTGAGGCCGGGGGGCGCGGTGCTGGGTGGTGGGTCACGCGAGGTGTCCGTGGCGAAGACAGGACTGGGCCCAGGGGCCCTGCGCCGCGCCCGGCCTGACCGCGCCCTCCCCGCAGGGTACGTGCTGGGCCACGAGGCCATGAAGCGGCTGCAGAACGCCAGCGTCCTGGTGTCGGGGCTGCGGGGGCTGGGCGTGGAGATCGCCAAGAACATCATCCTGGGCGGCGTCAAGTCGGTCACCCTGCACGACACCGAGCCCGCCCAGTGGGCAGACCTGGCCTCCCAGGTAGGTGCCCGGCCGGCCTGTCCGAGCCCTTCCTCCCCTCCTGTGTCCCCTGGCCCCCCAGGGCTCCGTCCCCTCCCGTCTGTCTGTCCTGTCACGCCCCACCTCTCTCCCGGATCTCCCTCACCTCCCGCCCTTGCCCCCTAGTTCTACCTGCGGGAGGAGGACTTGGGGAAGAACCGGGCCGAGGTCTCCCAGCCGCGCCTGGCTGAGCTCAACTCCTACGTGCCTGTCAGCATCCACACCGGGGCCCTCACCGAGGACTTTCTGAGCCCGTTCCAGGTACCCGGACGCCTGGGTTCTCTCCCTGGTGCTGGGAGGGGAGTGGGGTCTGGTAGTTAGAACTGGGGAGACTGGGAGCCCGAACGCCTGGGTTCTCTCCCTGGCGCTGGAGGGGAGTGGGGTCTGGTGGTTAGAACTGGGGGGACTGGGAGCCAGGACGCCTGGGTTCTCTCCCTGGCGCTGGGAGGGGAGTGGGGTCTGGTGGTTAGAACGGGGGGAGGAGGAGGGGTTGGGGTGCAGGCCGGTGCTGAGTGAGGGCTGAGGGAGGTGCAGGCTGGAAGATGGGGGCGGGGGATACAGGCTGGCAGGGGCTGGAGCCGGGGGGTGGGATGGGGGTGCAAGCCGAGGGGGCTCTGGGTGGGGTTTGCACACAGGCTGGATGGGATGGGGGGGCGCAGAAGGGGCAGGAGAGGTGGTTAGGGACACTAGCTGGGGGTTGTCTGGTGGAGCGGAGGTGCTGGTTGGTGCTGGAGGGGGGACTGGGGGCGCAGGCCAGCACACTGGGGAGTGGGGTGTGGGCGGGTGCAGGTCGGCACTTGTGGGGCATGGGGGTGCATGGGTCAGCGCTGATGGGCTCTGTGTGCTAGGTGGGTGGGGGGCTGGCCCCGGGGGTGTGTGCTGGATGGCACTGACAGGCTCTGTGTGCCGGATGGGGGTTCTGGGGGCTGGTTCTGGGGGCGTGGGTCACCACTGATGGGCTCTGTCTGTGGGGTGGGCTGGGTGGGCGGCTCTGGTATTGGGAGGTTGGCACTGACAGGGTCCGTGTGCTGGGTGGGCGGCGCAGGCCGGGTGGGGGGCTCCGGGGGCCCGGGCCGGCACTGATGGGCTCCGGGTAGGGTGGGCGGCGCGGGCCGGGTGGGGGGCTCCGGGGGCCTGGCCCGGTACTGATGGGCTCTGGGTGGAGTGGGTGGCGCGGGCCGGGTGGGGGGGCTCCAGGGGCCTGGGCCGGCACTCATGGGCTCCGGGTGGGGTGGGCTGGGTGGGGGGCTCCGGGGGCCCGGCCCGGCACTGATGGGCTCCGGGTGGGGTGGGCCGGGTGGGGGGCTCCGGGGGCCCGGCCCGGCACTGATGGGCTCTGTTTGCGGCAGGTCGTGGTTCTCACCAACTCGCCTCTGGAGGAGCAGCTGCGGGTCGGGGGAATCTGCCACAGCAAGGGTATCAAGATGGTGGTAGCCGACACCAGGGGGCTCTTCGGGTGAGTGCCGGGCTGGGGGCCCCTCCCTTAGCCGCCTCGTCCCCTTCTCGCCGGCACTGGGGGGTGGGGGCGGAACTGAACCCTGGGCTGGGAGGGGCGCGCCAGCTGTCCTCAGGGAGATGGGGCTGGTGGGGGGCTGGAGCCCTGGGGACAACGCTGCCTGGGTGGGGAAGAGGTTGGAGCCTTGGGGGGGGGGCGGGGCCCTAGGGAAGAGGCTGGAGCCTTGGTTGGGGGGGGGGTTCTCGGGGCTGGTGGGGGGCTGGGTTGCCTGCCCCGTGCTCACCCCTCTCCCCACAGCCAGCTCTTCTGTGACTTCGGGGACGACATGGTTGTGACAGACACCAACGGGGAGCAGCCGCTCAGCGCCATGATCTCCATGATCACCAAGGTAATGCTGGCCCGGACGCCTGGGTTCTCTCCCTGGCTCTGGGAGGGGAGTGGGGCCTGGGTTCTGTTCCTGGCACTGCTGGGCTCACCCCTCTCCGCGTCGGCAGGGCTGCCCGGGGGAGGTGACCTGCCTGGACGAGGCTCGGCACGGCTTTGAGAGCGGGGACTTCGTCTCTTTCACGGAGGTGGATGGCATGAAGGAGCTCAACCACTGCCCCCCCATGGAGATCAAAGTGCTGGGTGAGATGCTGGGCACCCCCAGGGAGCAGGACGGGGGGGCTGGGGGGTGCTGTGCCGTGGGGGGCTGGGCAGGGGGCGCTCTCCCTGGGCAGGGCCAGGTGCTGTGGGGCACTGGGCAGGGCGCGCTCTCCCTGGGCAGTTGGGGCCAGGTACTGGGGGGTGCTGTGCCGTGGGGAGCTTAGCAGGGGGTGCTCTCCCTGCCCCATACACCCCACGTCGCTGACCCCTGCTCTCCCCCACAGGGCCTTACACCTTCAGTATCGGCGACACCAGCAGCTTCTCCGAGTACGTGCGGGGGGGCATCGTCTCCCAGGTCAAGATGCCCCAGAAGATCAGCTTTGTGAGTGGGGCCTGACCCGCATTCCTGGGGCGGCTGGGCAGCCCTGGGCCCTGGCTCTCCCCCCACGTGGGGGTGGGGACCTCGACTCCCGGGCTCGGGGGCCCAAGGGGGGGACGGCTGCTTCCTCAGCTCCTTCCTCACCTGCCGCCTCCAGCCCAGGGCCAAGGGGCAGCTCGGCAGCGGGGACAGTGTCCCCTGGCGAGGGCAGAGTGGGGGATTGCAGGGTCCTTTCTGCCCTGGGGATTTGGGCACCCCCCTTTCCCTGCAGAGGGGGAACCGTAGTCACTGGAATTGGGGGGAAGAGGGGTTCTCTGTTCTCTGGGTGCTGCCAAGCTTGTGTCTGTCATCAGTAGGGTTCAGAGTGAACATCATTCAGCTTCACGTGGGTCTGTGCGTGCTCAGGCTGTCGGTCTGTGAGCCAAGCCTGGGACCCCGGTTCCTTCCCCTGTCGGGGGTCAGGTTGGAGGGGGTGAGAGGATGGGGGATTGTGCCGCTGCCCCTCATCCCCACCCCGCTCCCCACAGAAGCCCCTGAGCGTGGCGCTGGCCGAGCCCGACTTCGTGGTGACCGACTTCGGGAAGTTCGAGCACCCGGCCCAACTGCACCTGGCCTTCCAGGCCCTGCACGACTTCCAGCACCAGCACCAGCGCCTGCCCCGGCCCCGCAGCGAGGTAGGGCCTGGCCTGTGGCGAGCCAGGGACGGACTGATGGGCGAGGGGGGTGTCTGTGTTGCCGCGCCGCGCCCCTCCCCCCCCCCCGTGTCCTGTTCCTGTGCGACCTGCCCACCCCCGCGTGTCCTCTCCCCGGCCCCTGGGGTGCTGCGTGACCTGCCCCCCCATCTGTGCCCCGTCTCTGCTGCCCTGGGGCGCTGTGTTACCGGATCCCCGACACCCCCCCCCCCCCCCCCCCCCCCGGGGTGCTGTGTGACCAGATCCCCGCTGTGCCCCCTCCCCCCCCCCCGCCCCCCCCCGGACACTGTGTGACCGGATCCTCTCCCTCCCCCCCCGGACACTGTGTGACCGGATCTCCCTCCCCCCCCGGGCGCTGTGTGACCGGATCCCCGCCCCCTGGGGCGCTGCTGACCCCTCTCCCCGGCAGGCGGACGCGGCCGAGGTGCTGGCGCTGACCCAGGCGGTGAACGAACGGGCCCCCCCGGCACTGAAGCAGGAGAAGCTGAACGAGGGGCTGATCAAGGAGCTGGCGTACCAGGCCGCCGGGGACCTGGCCCCTGTCAACGCCTTCATCGGGGGGCTGGCTGCCCAGGAGGTCATGAAGGTAGCGCCAGGACGCCTGGGTCCCATCCCCGGAGCGGGGAGGGGAGTGGGGTGGGGTGCACGGGCTGGGAGCCAGGATTCTGGGGTTCTATCCCCGGCTCTGGGAAGGGAGTGGGCTCGGGATGGGGGGTGGGGGGGCTGGGAACTAGGACTCTGGGGTTCTATGCCTGGCTCTGGGAAGGGAGTGGGCTCGGGGGGGGGGGGGGGGGTTGGGAACTAGGACTCTGGGGTTCTATGCCTGGCTCTGGGAAGGGAGTGGGGTCGGATGGCTAGAGCGGGGAGTGGGGCTGGAAATCTCTCAGGCTCCTGAGTTGGGGGCTGGGCCCCACTGTCGAGCGCTGCTGGGGATCTGCATCCTCCGGGGCCAGGGATCCCCGTCGGGGGGTCCGTGGTGCGTGGGGGGGGATGGCCAGTGTGCCCCTGTCCTGACGCTCCCCCTCTGCCCCAGGCCTGCTCCGGGAAGTTCATGCCCATCACACAGTGGCTTTACTTCGACGCACTGGAGTGTCTGCCCGAGGACAGCAAGGAGGCGCTGACGGAGGAGCAGTGCCGCCCGGTGAGTGACCGCAGGAGGTGGGGCTGGGATAGTGGGGGGGCTGTGGGTTGGGATGGGGTAGCAGCGAGTCGGGATTGGGGGGCGGCACCGGCGAAGCTGCGGGGAGCCCGGCACTGGGGTAGCAGCGGGTCGGGATTGGGGGGCTCTGGCGGAGCTGCAGGGAGCCCGGCACTGGGGTAGCCGCGGGTTGGGATTGGGGGGCACCGGCGGAGCTGCAGGGAGCCCGGCCCTGGGGTAGCAGCGGGTCGGGATTGGGGGGCACTGGCGGAGCTGCGGGGAGCCCGGCACTGGGGTAGCAGCGGGTCGGGATTGGGGGGCTCTGGCGGAGCTGCAGGGAGCCCGGCACTGGGGTAGCCGCGGGTTGGGATTGGGGGGCACCGGCGGAGCTGCAGGGAGCCCGGCACTGGGGTAGCAGCGGGTCGGGATTGGGGGGCACCGGCGGAGCTGCGGGGAGCCCGGCACTGGGGTAGCAGCGGGTCGGGATTGGGGGGCGCCGGCGGAGCTGCGGGGAGCCCGGCACTGGGGTAGCAGTGGGTTGGGATTGGGGGGCACTGGCGGAGCTGCGCGGAGCCCGGCACTGGGGTAGCAGTGGGTTGGGATTGGGGGGCGGCACCGGCGAAGCTGCGGGGAGCCCGGCACTGGGGTAGCAGTGGGTTGGGATTGGGGGGCACCGGCGGAGCTGTGGGGAGCCCGGCACTGGGGTAGCTGCGGGTCGGGATTGGGGGGCGCCGGCGGAGCTGTGGGGAGCCCAGCACTGGGGTAGCTGCGGGTCGGGATTGGGGGGCACCGGCGGAGCTGTGGGGAGCCCGGCACTGGGGTAGCTGCGGGTCGGGATTGGGGGGCGCCGGCAGAGCTGCGGGGAGCCCGGCACTGGGGTAGCTATGGGTCGGGATTGGGGGGCACTGGCGGAGCTGCAGGGAGCGCGGCACTGGGGTAGCCGCGGGTCGGGATTGGGGGGCGGCACCGGCGGAGCTGCGGTGACTTTCTCTCCCCTCTCCCCAGAGGAACAGCCGTTACGATGGGCAGATCGCCGTGTTCGGGGCCGACCTGCAGGCCAAGCTGGGGCAGCAGAAGTATTTTCTGGTGAGCGCGGTCGGGTTCCCCCTGGACTCCCTGGGCCCTGAGGGGTCCCCCCATTACCGCGGGGTCCGGAGCGCCCAGACCTCGGCCCCACAGCAAAGCCCCTCGGTGCGAGGGGCTCAAAGGGGTGAACGCTGCCCCCGGGGGGACGAGCCGGAGCGGCTGGGCGGCCGCAGTCTGACCGCAGCTCCTTGGAGGCAAACGCCCGGGGGGAGAAACCCAGCTGCTGGCCCTGGGGCCGATGCTCCGTGCTGGGGGGCCCGGCCCTCGGCGTGTGCCGCCGGGCGCTGAGTTTGGACCCCGGTGCGGCCGGCCTTCCCCTGGCGCTGACCCCTCCCCCACATCTCGCCCCCTCCCCAGGTGGGCGCCGGCGCCATCGGCTGCGAGCTGCTGAAGAACTTCGCCCTGCTGGGGCTGGCGTGCGGGGACGGCGGGGAGGTGACCGTGACCGACATGGACACCATCGAGAAATCCAACCTCAACCGCCAGTTCCTCTTCCGGCCCTGGGACGTCACGGTGCGCTGGGGGGGCTGGGGAGCGGGATCTGCGAGTGGGGGGGGCTGGGAGCCAGGACGCCTGGTTTCTCTCCCTGGCTCTGGGAGGGGATGCTGGGAGGCAGGACGCCTGGGTTCCATTCGTATCTCAGGCTACTAACTCTGGGTCCCCCCCTCCCCCAGAAAATGAAGTCTGACACCGCAGCGGCCGCGGTGCGGCAGATGAACCCCAACATCCACATCACGAGCCACCAGGACCGCGTGGGGCCCGACACGGAGCGCGTCTACGACGACGACTTCTTCGAGGGCCTGGACGGCGTGGCCAACGCGCTGGACAACGTGGACGCCAGTGAGTGACGCGCGGGTGGGGCCGTCCCCCAGCCGCATCTCAGCACCATGCCAGCCATCCTTGTGTGCTGTTATATGTGGCTGTTCCCCAGCTGCCCCGCCCCAGAGATGGCCGCATCTCAGCGCCGGGCGAGCCGTCCTGGCCCCCCATTGCTGTGGTCCTAGGGCCTCCTGCCCTGTCATGCTGGTGCTAACCCTGTGCGCCTGCCCCCCAGGGATGTACATGGACCGCCGGTGCGTCTATTACCGAAAGCCCCTGCTGGAGTCCGGCACGCTGGGCACCAAGGGCAACGTCCAGGTGGTGATCCCCTTCCTGACGGAGTCGTACAGCTCCAGCCAGGACCCGCCCGAGAAATCCATCCCCATCTGCACCCTCAAGAACTTCCCCAACGCCATTGAGCACACGCTGCAGGTGAGCGCCCGGACGCCGGGGTTCCCTCCTTGCGGGGCCGGGAGCCAGGACGCCTGGCTTCTGCCTCGCTGCTTGGGCGGGGAGTGGGGTCTGATGGGTCAGAGCCTGGGGGCTCGGAGCCAGAACGCCTGGGTTCTTTCCCTGGCTCTGGGAGGGGAGTGGGGGCTAGTGGTTAGAGCAGGGGGGGCTGGGAGCCAGGACTCCTGGGTTCTCTCCCCGGCTCGGGGGCTGGTGTCTAATTCATCTGACTTCCCTGGGTGCCGCCCTATGGCCTGGGGGGTGCCCCCACCCCGGTGACTCTGCTCTGTCCCGCAGTGGGCCCGGGACGAGTTCGAAGGCCTCTTCAAGCAGCCGGCGGAGAGCGTCAACCAGTACATCTCGTGAGTGGCGGGGGGGAGGGGGGCGCGGCCCCCTGGGGGCGGGAGGGTCTGGGGGGCTGCCCCCTCTGAGCCGTGTGTGTCCCCCCAGAGACCCCAAGTTCATGGAGCGCACGCTCAAGCTGCCGGGCACGCAGCCCCTGGAGGTGCTGGAGGCCGTCAACAAGAGCCTGGTGAGCGACCGGCCCCGGAGCTGGGCCGACTGCGTGGGCTGGGCCTGCCGCCACTGGCACTGCCAGTACAGCAACAACATCCGTCAGCTGCTGCACAACTTCCCGCCCCACCAGGTGAGCCCCCCGCCCGCCCCTCTGGGCCCCCCCCAGAGCCAGCAGCCCCTCCGGGCCCCGGCTCTCACCCCGTCCCTTCTGGTGTCTTGCAGAAGACCAACTCCGGCACCCTGTTCTGGTCAGGGCCCAAGAGATGTCCCCACCCCCTCACCTTCGACGACAGCAACGTGAGTATGGGGGGTGTCATTAGGGGTCAGGGTTAACACCCGTCCTCCCTCCCTTCCCCCGCCCCCAGCACATGGATTACCAGGTTAGGAGTCAGGGTTAAAACTGTCCCCCCCCACAGCCCCCCACATGGATTACAGGGTGAGGGTGCGTGAGAGATCGTTAGGGGTCAGGGTTAATGCCCATCTGTCCGCCACACTTCTGTGCATGGATTACAGGGGGGTGTTGTCGATAGGGCTCAGGGTAAACGCCCCCCTGCACACGGATTACAGGGGGTGGGTCTTCATTAGGGCTCAGGGTTAACACCCGTTTTTCTCCCCCCCTCCCCAGCCCCTGCACATGGATTACATCGTGGCGGCGGCGAATCTCTTTGCCCAGACCTACGGCATCACGGGCACGCGGGACGTGGGCGCCGTGGCCGAGCTGCTGCACCAGGTGCAGGTGCCCGAGTTCACGCCCAAGTCCGGCGTGCGAATCCACATCTCGGACCAGGAGCTGCAGAACGCCAACGCCTCCGTCGGTACGGCGTGGGGGGGCCGTCCCGGTGCGCCCTCGGGCACCGCGACTCGGGGGTGGGGGGTCTGCTGCCTTTAGGGCTGGCCCCTGGCGTGGAGCCCGGGGCCCCTTGTGGTCGCGGGTGTCCTTGCCAGGTGTTCATGGGCTCTGCTCTGCCCCCAGACGATAGCCGGCTGGAGGAGCTGAAATCCAGCCTGCCCAACCCGGAGGACCTGCAGAGCTTCCGCATGTACCCCATCGACTTCGAGAAGGTGAGCCGGGAGGGGCCGGGCCCTGGGAGCCCGTGCCAGGATTGGGGGGGGTGCAGGCCGGGCCCTGGGAGCGAGCGCTGGCCATGTGTGGTGTTATCTGCATCTGTTCCCTGGCTGCCACCCAGAGGTGGCTGCATCCCACCACTGGGCAAGCCATCCCTGTGCGATGTTATATGCGGCAGTTCCCCGGCTGCCCCACCCCAGAGGTGGCAGCTTTTCCCTCTGACCCTCTCTCTGGTTCAGGACGACGACGCTAATTTCCACATGGATTTCATCGTGGCGGCGTCAAACCTGCGGGCTGAGAACTACGACATCCCACCCGCCGACCGGCACAAGGTGGGCAGTGGCCTCGGCTGGTTCGGGGGAGGCAGGGGGTTCGCTGCGGCGCTCTGCCTCCCCTCCCGCCCAACGCTGACGTCTCTGCCCCTCCCCAGAGCAAGCTGATCGCTGGGAAGATCATCCCAGCCATTGCCACGACGACGGCAGCGGTGGTGGGGCTGGTGTGTCTGGAGCTGTACAAAGTGGTGCAGGGCCACAAGCGGCTGGAGTCCTACAAGAACGGCTTCCTCAACCTGGCCCTGCCTTTCTTCGGCTTCTCCGAACCCATTGCCTGCCCCCGCAATAAGGTGGGTCTGCAGTGTGCCCCCCCCCTCCCCGGGGGCCCCTGCTCCTGCCCCCTGACCTGCCGCCCCCCAGGCCCCAGCCCGTATCCTCTGCCCCCTCAGAACAAGGTGGGGGCTGTGGTGTGCACCCCAGGGACCCCGGCCCCTCCACCCTGCCCCCCGAAGTGCCGCCCCCCAGGCCCCAGCCCGTATCCTCTGCCTCCTCAGAACAAGGTGGGTCCCCCCAACCTGTGCCCTGTCCTGTGCTCTCCCCCCGACTTACGACAAGTGGATACGGAAGGGTCTGGTTTGGGCTGGGCTGGGGGTTCCCCCCCCTCTCGGCATCTCTGACCCGTTCTCCCCCTGCCCCCAGTACTACGACATTGAGTGGACGCTGTGGGACCGGTTCGAGGTGCAGGGGGTGCAGCCCAGCGGGGAGGAGATGACGCTGCGCCAGTTCCTGGCCTATTTCAAGGTGAAACCTGGGTGGGGGTGTCAGAGCGCGTGGGGGGGTGTCTGGGAATTGTCTGATTCCCCCCCGCCCTGCAGAGTGAGCTCCGGCTGGAGATCATCATGCTAAGGGGGTGGGGGGCGGAATCAGGGTTTCTGACCCCCCCCCCATGGTGGGGGAGGCAGGGGGCTGGTTGGGGGGATGGGGAGCTGATGGAGGTGGGGGGAGGCAGGGGGGATCTGGGTGCTGTCTGACCCCACGTCCCATCTCCATGCTGACCCTCCCCCTCCCCCCCCCCGTCCCGTCCGACCCTGCAGAGCGAGCACCAGCTGGAGCTCACCATGCTGGGGGGCAGTGGGGGGGGGGGCAGGGAGTTGATGGAGGGGGTTTGGGGGGGATCTGGGGGGGGTCATCAGACAGCACCGGCTGGAGCTCACCATGCTGGGGGGCAGTGTGTGTGTGGGGGGGGGGTTGGAGCTGATGGAGGGGTATTGGGGGGGATCTGGGTGCTGTCTGATGACCCCCCCCACCCACCCCCCGCAGAGCGAGCTCTGGCTGGAGATCATCATGCTGGGGGGTAGTGGGGAGGCAGGGAGTTGATGGAGGGGGTTTGGGGGGGATCTGGGCGCTGTCTGACGACCCCCCCCCCCCCCCCCCCCGCAGAGCGAGCACCGGCTGGAGATCACCATGCTGTCGCAGGGCGTCTCCATGCTCTACTCCTTCTTCATGCCGCCCACCAAGCTGCGTGAGCGCCACGACCAGCCGTACGTACCCGGGGTGCCCCGGGGGGGGGGTGCCCGCTCCCTGGGCGCTTGGGCCCATTGTCAGCCACCCTGGGGGGGTGGGGCAGGGTCCCCCTCCCTCTGGGGCAATTGGGGGCCGGGTTTACCTGGTTTGGGGGCTCTCCCTGGTGTCTGGGGGGATCGGGGTGGGGGAGTCCCCGCTCCAGGGGCTATCCTGGTCCCGGGGGTCTGCCCATTGGCTGCAGGTCGGGGGGGGTCCCCACCAGCTCCACCCTGACTATGCCCCGCCCCCAGGATGACGGAGATCGTGACCAAGGTGTCGAAGAAGAAGATCGGGCGGCACGTCAAGGCCCTGGTCTTCGAGCTCTGCTGCAATGATGACAGCGAGTGCGACATCGAGGTGCCCTACGTCCGCTACACCATCCGCTAGGGGCGGGGCCTCCCCACGCCCCGCCCCCTGGGCTCACGGGGCGGGGCCTCCCCACATCCGCCCCCCACGGTTAAAGTGATGCAAAACATGGACAAAAGGGCCTCCCCCCAGGAATTGGTCTGAGGTTTGGGGCTGGGGAGGGGGGGGGGTCCTGCCCCCCTTCCCCGCTGGGAACCCCCCCATGATCCCGTTCATGTTCTTGAGGCGCTTTAACCCCGCCCCCTTACTGTTAGTCGTGTTGTCTTGACTCCGCCCCTGCACCCCCTCCCCCCACACACTCACTTGCTCACCGATGGGGGATGGGGTGTCTGTTGCCCTGCGGTGCCGGTTCTGTATGGGGGGGGCACGGCAGCGGGGGAGCCTACCCCCTGCTGCTGGAGCCGGTGTCCGTCTGCTGCTTGCCCGGCCAGCGGTGGTGGCTGGGGGGGGGGGGTTAGTGCAGAACTGGTGAGAGGAATTACTGAATAAATAGACGTTTGCAAAACCTGCCGGCGCCCCTACGTCTGGTCATTGGTGGGACGTGGCGGGGGGGGGGAATCATTGCCCCATGGCATGCGGCGGCTGCCCCCCTAAAACAGGAGGCCAGGCCCTAGGTGCTGCGTGGGGGGCAAATGGGCCCAAGGGAGGGGGTCAGGGGAGGGTGCTCCCTAGCCTCCCCCTGCAGGGGTAGCCCACATCACAGCTCTGTTCCCAGGGTGGGCAACAGTCTGACAGGGGCCAGCCTCTTTCTCCAGGTGGTTTATCTCCAGGGGGCCCTTGGGAGCTGGTCGATCCCTCTGTGCTGCCCAGCCTGGTTGGGCGCTCTCCTGTGGGGCAGCTGACACCCCCCCTGCCTGCCCACATCCTGCCTGGGCCCACCTATGGCCCTCGCCTGTCCTGCTGCTAGAGTGGGATGGTGGCCTGAGCTTCTGTCTCCCACCCCTCGGCCCTGCCCTCTCCCTCCGCTGCTGTGAGGAATCATGTGGCAATGAGTTCCCCAGCTCCCAGGGCCTGCGGCGTGACAGGAGCCCTGGCCTTGGGCTAATCTCAACCCCGCAAGCTGTGTGGCTGTGTCATTCCCCTGGAGGCTGGCAGGGGCCCGCCACTCTGCCGTCTCCTCATTGGCCGGGGAGCCCTCACCCTCCGCTAGCCCGGCCCCAGCAGCCGGCCGGGGGGGCGCGCTGGGGTAGCTCTCCGGGCAGCGGAGCTCGCTTGTACCCCACCCCTGCATTGCACCGGGCCCAGATCTATGCAAAAGCTGGGGTGGGGCAGTGCCTCAGTTTCCTCTCCGCTGCCTCGCCCCTGTGGGTGCTCAGTGGGGTCAGTGCCTCGGGGGGGGGGGGGGTTTGCCAAGGGGGGTGAGGAGTGGGGGGGTCCTGGGGCTGGAGGGGGGGGGCTGCTCGGGGAGGGGGATTCCCTGAGGGGGGTGTAGGGGGAGGGGGGGCTCAGGAGTTCCTGGGGGGGGAGGTGTTCCTGAAGCGAGGTGCTGGGGGAGGGGTGTTAGGGGACATTGGGGGGGCGGGGCCTCGTTTCCATGGAGCCCGCCGACATGAGAGTAACCGTGTCCCGAAGAGGCGGGAAGCGCGGCCATTGGCCCGCTCCACGTGTCAGTCGCGGGCCTGGGCGGGGCTCGGAGGGTGCCGGCCTGTGGGCGGGGGCTGCCATTGGGCGGGCCGGTGTCCCCATTGGTTGGTTTGTGCTGTCAGTCAAAGTGTTTGGCGCTACTTTGAGCGGCGGGAGCCCCGCCCTGCAGCGGGATTGGCTAGGAAGATGCCTCCCGCCCGCCCCTTGGCCGGTTCGCGGGACGTCTCATGCCTTGGCGGGACCTTCAACCCTGCCCTCCGACAGCGGTTGGATGGCTTGCTGGCCTAAACCTGTCTCATTGGCGTCTTCGCCAGTCAATCAGCCTCTGAGGAGGGGCTTGTGAGTTTATTGCTCCACCCTCTAATGATGATTGGGTTAAGTCTAAAATGGCACACCCTTATTGGTCCTCTACGCCGTTTCTCAGAATGTGGGCGGGGCATAATTCGGCAGGTTACGTCGTGTGGTGTGATTGGGAGGCCAAGGGTGTCAATCAAAAGAGGCGGGGGCCGAAAGCTTCCTCCAGCCCCGCCCTCCGCGGGGATTGGCTGGATCTTGGGAGCTCTTGGTTTCCATTGGTTGGACTCGCTTGCCGATCACGGAACGGGCGGGGCTTCGAGATGTGGCAGCCCTGCCCGCCGCCGGGGATTGGCGCATGCAGGTACTTAAGGCGTCTGCTATTGGTCGGCGCGGGGTGTCCGTCGCGCCGGGTGGGCGGGGCTAGGTTGAGGAGGTGGTTGGAGCGTCCGGGCGGCGGCTTAGCCGGCAGCGGAGGTGGCCGAGAGAGCCCGGCGGTGAGTGGGGCCCGGTGCGGGTCAGGGCGGGCGGGAACCGCGCCGCCGCGGCCAACGGGGCGCTGGGGAGCGGGGCGACGGTTGAGGGGTGTGGGAGTCGTTCTGCGCATGCGTCGCTCGCGGGCGGCTGGTGTTGGGTGAGTGGGTGCGTGTGGTGGGGGAGGGTCACGCGCCCCGGGGTCGCGCGGCTTGCGGGAGGAAGCGGCAGCTGATTCGTTGGGACTCGCGGGAGGAGGCGTGGCCTGGGAGGGGTCAGCGCGCGGCGCCGGGGGGGGGAGGTGTATGAGGGGGAGATAGAATCCTGGGTGCGGTCTGGAAGCTTCGCTGCGCATGCGCGGCCGACGGGGTTGGGAGAGCGGGCGCGAGCCACCTCCCTTCCGGGCCGGGGGGGGCGGGTCCATGTGGCAGAGGCTGTGGCGGGGGTGAGCTCTGCGTGGGGGAGGGGCTGGGGCGGGGTGTATATGGGTGCTGGCCGGGGGGGGGGCGGATATGGGGGGGCGGGAGGGCGCTGGCCCGGGGGGGGGGTGTAATGGGGGGGTACGTGGAGGGGCCGGGGGGAGCCTGTGGGTGAGTTGCTGGCGGGGTAGGGTGTATATGAGGGGAGGGGAGGGTGTGCTGGGCTGGGGGGCTGTATATGGGGGGGGCTGTATATGGGGGGGCGGGGGTACTGGGGGGGGAGGGAGGGTGCTGGGCCGGGGGGGTGTATATGGGGGGGCTGGTTGGTGTATATGGGGGGACGGGGGGTGTAATGGGGGGGTACGTGGAGGGGCCGGGGGGAGCCTGTGGGTGAGTTGCTGGCGGGGTAGGGTGTATATGAGGGGAGGGGAGGGTGCTGGGCTGGGGGGCTGTATATGGGGGGGCGGGGGTACTGGGGGGGGAGGGAGGGTGCTGGGCCGGGGGGGTGTATATGGGGGGACGGGAGGGCGCTGGGCCGGTGGGGGTGTATATGGGGGGGCTGGTTGGTGTATATGGGGGGACGGGGGGTGTAATGGGGGGGTACGTGGAGGGGCCGGGGGGAGCCTGTGGGTGAGTTGCTGGCGGGGTAGGGTGTATATGAGGGGAGGGGAGGGTGCTGGGCTGGGGGGCTGTATATGGGGGGGCGGGGGTACTGGGGGGGGAGGGAGGGTGCTGGGCCGGGGGGGTGTATATGGGGGCGCGGGGGTACTGGGGGGGGAGGGAGGGTGCTGGGCCGGGGGGGTGTATATGGGGGGGCTGGTTGGTGTATATGGGGGGACGGGGGGTGTAATGGGGGGGTACATGGAGGGGCTGGGGGGAGCCTGTGGGTGAATTGCTGGTGGGGGGGGGGGGTGTCTGGCCCTGGTGGGGAGGGGAGGGGCCAAGCCGTTGCCTGGGGCAGAGGTGGGGTGGGGGAGGATGTTTGGTTCTGTGCTGGTGAGGCCGAGGGGGCTGGGTGTGTGTGTGTGTGTGTGGGGGGGTGATTTGTGGGGGGCTGGGGAGCAGGCCTCTCTCCCCTGGTTCTCCAGTCCAGGCTGTGGGGAAGAATCTTTCCCGTCCTGGCTGGCCAGGGCGCTGGGGGACCCCCAGTTCCCGAGTCTAGGGCACAGACTGTCTCCTGGGGCCTGTGGGGTGGGGGCAGGCGCTGGCCTCTGGGTTGTGTGGAAGATCCAGTCATGTGATCGTTCTCTCTGGTGCCTGGGGTGGGGCCTTGTCATAACCCGGGGTAGCCGCGGACACCGTGTACCTGGACACCCACCTGCAGCTGCTGTTTGAGCCGCTCCCGAGCAGGCCCCTCAAGGTAGCTGGTCCAGGGGAAGGCTGCTGTGGGGTAGGCAGGTCCATCCTTGGTGAATCTGAGGGGATGTCTCGACCCCCTCTGGCTGTCAGCTCACACCTAGGCTCTCTCCTTTAGCCCCTGTAGCCTCACCCTCCTGGCCCTTCGCTTCCTGGTTTGCACAAAAAGGCTGCTCTTGTGCCAAGGAGAGAGGTGGGAAATGCTCCCTGGTGACCCGGGGGAGCCCCCTTCTGGTTATACACCTGTTTGTGTTGCCTTCGCTGATTGCCCCTCCAGGATGGGCGCCGAACCCCCACGGCTGCACCGCTGCCCCCTCTGACCCATGAGTTACCAAACCTCAGAACCATCGGCCTTCAGAAACCTCTGTGCTCTGTCAGCCTTCTCCTCCGGTACCAATCCAGAGCTGAAGTGCCGCTGTGCGGAGCCAGCCGTGCTCAGCTCTGTTCTCTGGGCAGCTCAAACTGCCCCCCCCCCCCGCCCCCTCCCGGGTTCACGGTTCTCCCGGCAGGAGCAAACCTCGCGGCTGTCTGTCGAGTCTAGTGACCGGCTGCTCTAGCCGGGTTTGGGGGCGAATTGACCTCTTGAGATGACCTGTGCTGTGGTGATCTAGCATTTGTGCCCTGGACTGTGGTGTACTGCTGGGTGATCCCAGACTAGGAGTAGATCGGGGTTGGGGTAGGAGCCTAGGACCTGGGTTCTGATCCCAGCTCTGCTGCTAACTCCTTTGTGCCTCCCGTGCCTCAGTTTCCCTCCTTGTACAATGAGGTGAGTGCGCTCAGATATGGTGAGGATTTACGCTCTGTTGGTCTCGATGCTTTTACAGCTCCTTCTGCCCTGTAAAAATTGCCCGATCTCCTCCCCACTGAGGCCTAGAAACCTGAATCTCTTTAGTTTGGGATTTACCAGCTGTTGACAGGACTTGCTCCCTGCTAGCTCAGCTTAATGCATGTAGCAAAGGTCCCCTGGTGGTGCCCCTGTTCAGACCTGCCCCTGTGGCAGAGGGTTTATCTTGAACGTAGGCAACAGGTTTGAAGCAGACAGAAGGAAGCACTTCACCCTGGGGGACTCGCTGCCGGGGATGTTGTGAACACTGGGTTCAAAAAAGCACAAGAGAAGTTCCTGGAGGGTAGGAGGCAGGGACTGGGCTCACTGGACCGTTGGTCTGACCTAGTATGACTGTTCTCATGTTCCTGCGTCCAGATCTCAAGTCCTGAAAGCCCAGCTCCCCCCCCACACACACACACACCCCTCGGAGCGGTCAGTGTCAGCGGGGCAGTGCACGTAGGCAGCAGGTTGGTTAATTCCATGGCTGCTGGAAACAGCTTGTCTAACTTTTTCCAAGTGCGGGCGGGTGATCCTGGGAATGCCGCTTCACGCGCCACATGTGGGTGTAACTCGCCTGCCTCTGGAACTTCCTGTTGCAGCCCAGTGGCCAAAGCGGTGAATCACCCGGCTGCTGGGCCCCTCCCCTCTTAGAAACACACAAGGGCAGGGTTTGAGGGTTTGATGGCCTTAGGAAGCCAGCCGCCCAGCTGAGCAAAGCAGCTAGGACCTTGGCCCCAGCAGAGCAGGCTCGGCCCTCAATCCCTACTGCCAGGACTCGGCGAGCCAGGGTGGCCTACAGCTTTGCTCTGGCGCTGGGTCTCTCTGGGCTGCAGCCTGACAGCTCTGGGGACGCTTAGCTCCAGCCGCTGCAGGGTGAGTGGGACAGAAATGACCAACTTGCTGGCAGAACAATGTAATTCAATAGTCACTGCAGTACCTAGTGCTGTTCATCAGCAGACCCCCAAAGGGCTTTGCCAGGGAGTCTCCCGTGTCTATAGATGGGGAAACTCCGGCACAGAGCCCGAGTGACTTGCGTGTGGTCACCCTGTGGCCGGCAGGAATAGACCTCGGGTCTCTGGAGTTCTATCCCTGACCTCCCCTTCACGGTCTCATGGCTGCACTGCACAGGCCCCAGCAGGTCAGGGTGGGAGGGGGGCCTTATTCTGCCACAGGCCCCCACCCCAGGGAGCTGACAGCTTAACTAAAGGGTAGGAGGAATTGGAGAAACTGAGGCAACAGGGCAAGGAATCCTCAGCTGCCTAAAATGGGGCTAGGTGCCAGCTTCCTTTGGGTCCTGGTGGCTGGCTCAGGGTCACGCGGAGCATGGCAGAGGCAGGGGTTGAACCCAGACCTGGATTCCCAGCCTCCAGCTGCCCATACAAGCCAGCTTTGCTCTGTGAGCTGGGGCTCTGGTCATCCCTGCGGAGCCTGGAGTCTAGTCTGGCTCGTGCTCTGGGATTGCCAGGGGAGGGGAAGGGCAGAGGCTTGACTGAAGCGGGAAAGTCTGGGTATGAGTGGGGGGGCTCTGGGCTTGTCTGCACAGGGAAATTGAGAGGCATAGCTCGGTTCTCTTCCCCTGATCACTCCGTCTAGCATTTCCCCTGGGCTAGTTCACATGCCCCACATGGCACCAGCTTCCTTGTTCCAGCTGTCAGTGCCGGTGTTCCTGGGGGACATCCGGGCCTTGTGCCTGCCAGCAGGTTCCCCTTCATGGACTCTGCCTCCAGCAGGCTGGGCTCTAGCTTGCCCGCCTTAGCACCCCTGTGACGGGCCTTCCCCCTCTCTCCCGGGCCAGAGATGGCTGCCATACGGAAGAAACTGGTCATCGTGGGAGATGGCGCCTGTGGCAAGACCTGCCTCCTCATCGTCTTCAGCAAGGATCAGTTCCCGGAGGTCTATGTCCCCACCGTCTTCGAGAACTACGTGGCTGACATCGAGGTGGACAGCAAACAGGTACTGTGGCCCCACACTGGCTGGGGTGGGACCGTTAACCTTGGCCTCTCGCCACAGGGAGGAGAGCTTGGGGTCCGTCCTGGGGGGGGGGGGGGGTTTAGACTAGCTTTGGCTGAGGGACAGATGGCACCCTGCTCTCCTGGCCTCTGGCTGGGGGAAACTGCACCCTCAAGAGTTAACAGGAAGTGACTGTGCTGGGGGAGAACCGTCCTGCTTTGATGCACTGCCTGTAAGTGCTGCGGTTAACTCTGAATATCCACCGCCGTCCCTGCCTGCTCACTGATATCGGTGGGGAGGGGTGCTGAATGGGTCTGAACAAACGGCCAACGCTGAGGTGGTACCCGGGGGCCTTCGTCTCTGGGCAGGCCACTTGTTGCCCTCCCTGGGAGCCTCGCTGCAGGTAGGGAGATACCGTATCCTTACCACACCCCCAGCTGTTACTGGATCTGGCCCTCTACCCAGCAGCCCGCTCAGGGCTGGGACAGATGTGGTGCTTATGAAGCATGGCCTAGTGAGAGGCGCTGTGGACACAGTAGTTAGACTGGAGCAGTGGCCTTCAAAATCCGTGTGTATCTCAATGGGCTGGCTAGTGATTGGCCCCCAGAGCTTGAGGTGCATGGAGTGTCTGACCTGGGGGGAGGCCGGGGCGAGTACTCCGCCCCTGGTGGGGTCCCCAGCTGGGAGATGCCGGGACAGCCCAGTGTCTGAGCTGTGGCAAGATCTGGTCTCTCCGGCTCACTTTTGTTCTGAACAAACAGCACTTTGCTTGGGGGGAGCTGGCTGGGGCCGGGTAGTGTTGTCACGCCTCCGTGAGAACAGGCCGGCAGGTGCTGAATCTCAGAGCTGGAAGGGACCCCTGAAAGGTCCCCAAGTCCAGCCCCCTGCCTTCGCTAGCAGGAACAAGTACTGATTTTTGCCCCAATCCCTAAGTGGCCCCCTCAAAGATTACAACCCTGGGTTAGCAGGCCACTGAGCGATCCCTCCCCCCTTCTCATGATGGTGGTGGATTGCTGGCATCTGCAGCCCAGGCCCTGTCTGGACCTTCGGCCCTGTGTGGTGGTGGCTGGAGGACTGAGACAAAGCAGGGTGCCCGAGAGTGGGGAGAGGAGCAGTTGGCTCAGGACCCGTGATGGGGTCTGGCCACCCCAAGCCAGTGACTTTCCAGTGGGAACTGGAACCCAAGGTGGGCGGCTGTCCATTGCCACCCTTGTCTCACGCAGGTGGAGCTTGCGCTGTGGGACACGGCTGGCCAGGAGGACTACGACCGCCTGAGACCCCTGTCCTACCCTGACACGGACGTCATCCTCATGTGCTTCTCCATCGACAGCCCTGACAGCTTGGGTGAGCGCTGGGGAGATCCACCTGGGTCCCCCGTCACCGTGTGGCTGCAGCCACAGCCCGGATCTCTGTGCCGGGCAGAGGGTGCCCAGGTGAACTGTGGCTCAGCCCCCTGCAGTGGCCAGGTCGCACAGTCGCTTCCGAGTTTGCTACAGGCCCTGAGCTGGGATGTCTGGCCAAGAGGCTGGTGGTATTGGGTCCTGCTCTAACCACTAGCCCCCACTCCCTTCCCAGCACATGGGAGAGAACCCAGGAGTCCTGGTCCCCAGCCCCCTGCTCTAGACCATTAGGCCCCGCTCCCTTCCCAGTGCCGGGTAGAGCCCAGGGGTCCAGGCTGCCAGCGCAGGCAGGGGGAGCTGGGCAGGGCCTGGTCTGGGAGCCTGATGCTGATCCCGCACCTGTGCAGAAAACATCCCGGAGAAATGGACCCCGGAGGTGAAGCATTTCTGTCCCAACGTCCCCATCATCCTGGTCGGCAACAAGAAGGATCTGCGCAACGACGAGCACACGCGCCGGGAGCTGGCCAAGATGAAGCAGGTGAGCCCCCGCCCCGAAGGAGAGCGCGTCCCGTGTGTGTCTTCTCCCCCCCCCCCCCCGCTGTCTGTGCTGGGGACCGTGGGGCTGCCCCCGCCCCGAAGGAGAGCGCATGCCCCCCTGCTGTCTGTCCTGGGGACCCTGGGGCTGCCCCCGCCCCGAAGGAGAGCGCATGCCCCCCCCGCTGTCTGTCCTGGGGACCCTGGGGCTGCCCCCGCCCCGAAGGAGAGCGCATGCCCCCCCTGCTGTCTGTCCTGGGGACCCTGGGGCTGCCCCCGCCCCGAAGGAGAGTGCGTCCCCCCCCTGCTGTCTGTCCTGGGGACCCTGGGGCTGCCCCCGCCCCGAAGGAGAGCGCGTGCCCCCCCCCGCTGTCTGTCCTGGGGACCCTGGGGCTGCCCCCGCCCCAAAGGAGAGCGCGTGCCCCCCCCCCCGCTGTCTGTCCTGGGGACCCTGGGGCTGCCCCCGCCCCAAAGGAGAGCGCGTGCCCCCCCCCCCGCTGTCTGTCCTGGGGACCCTGGGGCTGCCCCCGCCCCGAAGGAGAGCGCGTGCCCCCCCCCCGCTGTCTGTCCTGGGGACCCTGGGGCTGCCCCCGCCCCGAAGGAGAGTGCGTGCCCCCCCCCCGCTGTCTGTCCTGGGGACCCTGGGGCTGCCCCTGCCCCGAAGGAGAGTGCGTGCCCCCCCCCCCCGCTGTCTGTCCTGGGGACCCTGGGGCTGCCCCCGCCCCGAAGGAGAGTGCGTCCCCCCCCACTGTCTGTCCTGGGGACCCTGGGGCTGCCCCCGCCCCGAAGGAGAGCGCGTGCCCCCCCACTGTCTGTCCTCTGTCTGTCCTGGGGACCCTGGGGCTGCCCCTGCCCCGAAGGAGAGTGCGTGCCCCCCCCCCCCACTGTCTGTCCTGGGGACCCTGGGGCTGCCCCTGCCCCGAAGGAGAGTGCGTGCCCCCCCCCCCCCCCGCTGTCTGTCCTGGGGACCCTGGGGCTGCCACCGCCCCGAAGAAAAGTGCCTCCTTAGATTGACGCCTACCTGATTAACCCTTCAGACCCCAGGACAGTGCTGCTGCTTGGGCTGGCTGTACTGGGCTCCCAGCCCTGCTCTTACTGGCCAGACCCCCCTCTCCCAGCCCCCCACTGCCCCCTGGGATCAGGGAGCCCCTCGGGGCTGACGGCTGTTCCTGCCCCTGCAGGAGCCGGTGAAGCCGGAGGAGGGCCGGGACATGGCCGGCCGGATCAGCGCCTTCGGGTACCTGGAGTGCTCGGCCAAGACAAAGGACGGGGTGCGCGAGGTGTTTGAGATGGCCACGCGGGCCGCCCTGCAGGCCAAGCGCGGGCAAAAGAAGCCCCACTGCCAACTGCTGTAACCCCCCTGCTCCCACCAGGCCCTCCCTCTGACCCCCTGCTTGGGGGAGGGGGCGGGAGCTCAGGGCCCCTCATCACAGCCCCACGGCTTCTCGGGTAGAGCCGCCCATCTCCTCTGGCTGCCACAGCTGTGTGGGGTGATTCGTGGCACAGCCCCCCTCAATCCCAGCCATGGGGAGGCCCCAGCCTCTCTCCCTGAATGGTTTGGGGGGGGCGGGGCTGCCCCATGGCAGCTCCACTGCCTCCTGGTGGCTGTGCCCCAGCCCTCCCAGTCCCCCCTCAATGGGAGCCTGACATCACGGGGCTGCCCTGCCCCTTGTGACCCACAGCCCCCTGCTGAGGGGCTCAGGTGTCTACTGTGCCTCTCCTGGGCTGTGGGAGGGTGGCTCACAGCACAGTGCCCCTGGGGCGGGGGAGTGGGCGCTGCCCCCTGCTGTACAGATTTCTTCCTCCTCCTCCTATTTATCTCTTGCCAAGCGGGGGCCCCCCCAGAGAACTCTATATTTTTATGCAGAGGCGTTGTGGGCCGCTTTGCCCGTGGAGGGCACCTGGCTCCCCCCACCCCCCCACGGGTCCCGGGCCCTCCGCCCTAGCAAGTGCCACAGGTGGGGCGCTGCGGGCGCCAGGCCGCTCTGTGCTCCCCGGGGACGGTGGTCGTTACTTTTCAACTGTACTTGAAAGACGAACAGCTCTGTAATAAATTTGTAGCAATGTTTAGTATTGGGGGGGGCTCTGGCTGTTTGTGGCTAGTGCGGTTCCTCACATCACAGCCCTGGGCTCCCCCATATCTCATCCTGATCCCCTCCCCAGCCAGCTCTGCCCCCCTGGGCGGTGCTGGGGTCACGCCAGCCTGAATCAGTTCTACCCCCTGCCACCAGCTGGAGGGGGGGGGGGGCAACTCTCCAGTCACCTCAACAACCTGCCCGCTGAGCTGCCCCCAATCCCCTTCATCTTGCTGTTCCCTGGGGCAGAGGCCCCCCCAGTGGCCCCTGGCCTGAGGGAGCAGGCTGCTGCCCGGGGGTGGGGAAGGGTCGCGGGGGGAGACAGTACAATCCTGTGCTGCAGGTTCCTGCTCTGGGTGGTGGCAGCATGGCCCTGGCGCCTGTGTCAGGTGCTGTACGCGTGAGGGGTTCTGGAGGGAGTGTGCGGGGTATTGTGGCTACTTCTGGGCCAGGGCAGCAGTGGCAGGGCACCCCATAAGGCAGCCTACCTGTGGCTCGGCTGGTGCTGAAATGCACCCAGCTCTGGGGCGGAGCTGGGGCCGGGCTCACATGAGCAGTACCTGCCTGGCCCTGGCGTGCTGTGAGGGCCTGTGGTGATGAGCAATTAACGTGGGGGTGGGGAGTTGGCACTGCTGAGTCACCCCCATCCCTGGCAGGGCCAGGCCTGGACAGTGCGGGGGGGGGGGGGTAAATTCCCTTCCTGCACCCCAGGGCTGACCCCCAGAGATTCCCCCAGTGCAGCAGGGTGACTCCCTGCGAGCCCCGAGCACTGTCCCAGGGAGCAAAGCCTGAAGGGGGGGTGGCCCGTGTGGGCGGGGGCTGGTTGTCTGGGTGCTGCCAGGCCCCACCCCAAGGAGCCACATGGGGGGTTGTGCCACTTTCCACCCTCCCCCAGCCACCCTGACCCCCAAACTCTGGACATGGGGGGAAGGGGCAGATGGCCCCTGGGAGTCCAATGCTGGCTCCAGCACAGCAGCCTATGCCCCCAAGTGCCCACTCCCCTCCCCGGAGCTGGAGAGGGAACCCAGGAGTCCTGGCTCCCAGATTCAGTGGGAGGGGGGGACCGGGGTCTCTAGGGCTGCACTCAGAGCTTGAAGCGTCCCCCGGGCAGCTCCATACGAGGTACCAGGACAAATGCGCCTCACCAAGAAAAGAGGCGGCTGCTTCCCACAGCGGGAGTCGAACCCGGGCCGCCTGGGTGAACACCAGGAATTCTGAGCGCTAGGCCACGTGGGACAGGTCTGCTGCGGCTCCGGCCTGGGCCCCGGCAGCGGGCGCCGCAGCGCCACCCACTGGGGAAGGAGGGTACTGCACCATTAACCCCCCACCCCCAAGGGACAGGCCCCTCCCCTCAGCCCCTCGTAGCAGCGAGCCCACATGCTCCCAGGCAGCCCTGCTCAGGGCCCGGGAGCGCTTCTAATCCAGAGTCACGCCGGAGCAGGCTCAGAAGCCAGCCCTGACCCCATTGGAGACACAGGGCAAGTCTGCCTGGAACAGGGGCTGAGCGGAGATCACAAACCAGCCAGAACCCAGGAGTCCTGGCTCCTGGCCCTGCTTCCCCCCCAAGACCCCACAGCCATCTCAGAGCCGGGGAGAGAACCCAGGAGTCCTGGTTCCCAGCCCCCCCCCACCCCGCACTCTAACCACTAGACCTCACTCCCCTCCCAGAGCCTGTGGTGTCCTTTCTCCAGGCCAGTTCAGGGTGGCCGTGTCCCCACCGGGCCC